>NW_024802945.1:162197-250963 GCF_019175285.1 Sceloporus undulatus
TAGGAAAGCTCCTGCTGCCAACTTCTTTCTTTCACTTAGTCTCAAAGGTGCTGCAAGATCTCTCTACATACTGATCCTACAGATGAACATGGCTATATCTTTGCATTGTACAATTTCAGATCACAGTCAAGCTGTGGTTTTTCTTGCTTTTTGACGTTTCTTAGTTAATTTTTCTATCAGAGCTAGTTGCCATATCTTTTTAGACCCGGTCATTCCAGATCCTCCCTTTCAATCTATCCCAAAATTGAGTGATGGCCAATCTTGCAGCTACTAATAAATAACCAATTAAGAGTTTGTGAGAAGCCTTTGCATTGCCTCCTTGAAACAAGCCCAGGAGGCCAGCTGCCAGAGTCTTTTTGTAAGATGCTGGTGAATCACATTATTTATTTCAGAAAAGATTGCATCCCACAATTTAGACTTTCAGATACTTTACTACAGAGACAGCCAAGGGCTTCTATATCAGGGGTATCATGAACCTTCTCAGGGTTTTGGTCAAAGTAAAAAAGCTGATAGGATGAGAATCAGCCCATTTGAAATGTGGTGCTGGAGGAGGAGAGTTTTGCAGATACGCTAAGATTGCCAAAAATCCCAAATAAGTGGGTTTCCAAACAAAGCGGGCCTGAATTGTCACTAGAAACCAAACTGACTAAACTCAGGCTGTCATATTTTGGACACAATGGCTACATCTGCACTGCAGAAATAATGAAATATGACACTAGCTTAACCGCCATGGCTCAATGCTAAGGGATTTGTGGATTTGTAGTATTGTGAGATATTTAGCCTGGTGCCACAATAAACTACAGATCCTAGATTTCCATAGCATTGAGCCACAGCAGTTAAAGTGGTGTCAAACTGCATTAGATGTTCCATCTTTATACACCAAATGTTCAGAGGATCTTACTGCTTTAGCATTGCATGTATGGATGCGAGTTTCAAGAAAATATACTTTGGGAATATGGTCAGCTCATATAAATCTACATGCCTGTCTTTGCCCTTATCCAATCTATTTCTTCTTCCCACCTTTTCTCTTTCATTTTATACATACACACACAATTTAAATTTCTTCCACCACAGTTGAACCTAATACTAAAACTATGGGAATAAAAGCAATGTTCCTGGTGTGTTGTTGTTGTTCTGTGTCTTCAAGTCACTTGAGCAACACTAAGGTAAACCTATCACAGGGTTTTCTTGGTAAGGCTTTTCAGAGAGGGTTTGCCATTGCCTTCCTCTGAGGCTGAGAGAGTGTGACTTGCCCAAGACAATCTAGTTAGTTTTCATAACCAAGGAGGAATTTGAACCCAGAATCCTAGTCCAGCACTCAAACCACTACACCATGCTGGCTCCCACATGTGTATTTTACCCGTTACCAATTTTATCAACTGTCAATTTTGTCCCAAGAGTGAGAAACTAATCTCAGTAAAGTGACTTTTTATTACTCTCCGCAGATGTTCTTCAGCCAATGCATAGAATTTGCCATTTGTTTTAAGACCTGGGTAGCCCAAAGGCCACAAAAACAGCCCATTGCCCACAGGCTGCACACTCTCCATCCCTGTTTTAAGGGGCTGTGTTGGCTCTGGCAGTGTCCTTTGTGCAAACGTTTTACAACCTGCCTTGAAACAGACTGCCAGGCCATCTGTCACCCAAAGGGGACGTTCGCTGATAGAGAGGTAATGACACGTTCCCAAAAACAAACTTCACCGGAAGAAGTCAACTGGGGAGAGTCCCTCTCGCTCTGTCTCCTGGCCAACCATCACATTAACATTTCATTATTTCATACCATGATTTTACCTGACCTGACAAGAGACTTTGGGTGAGTAAAGAGGCGACTGGTTCTCAGTCTGGATTAAGGATGCAATGAACACCCATAAATATTCCAATCCTAAGGATATTTCAATACGCCCAAGAAAAGGTATCAGCACCTGAAGAAAGACAGAGTAGTTGTCTGCCTCCTTCCGCTCACACACTCCTATGACTACAGTCCTATTAGCCACGTAACATATGTGTAACATGAGGTTGCTAATGTTTGCAATGATGCATTATGTATGTAATTATGCAATTTGGAATTATGTGCCTTGAAGTCAACTCTGACTTATGGTGACCCTCTCCTTCGTGGCAAGATTTACTCATAGGAGGTGTGCCCTTGCCTTCCTCTGAGGCTGAGAGAGTGTGGCTATCAGCACCACAGTTTTAAATCACTCACACAGACACATAGGGATCTCAGGCTGCATCTGCACTGCAGAAATAATGCCATTTGACGCCACTTTAACTGCCATGGTTGAATGCTATGGAATTCAGGGAACTGTAGTTTGTTGCGACACCAGGGCTGTGTGACAGAGAAAGAGAAATGCCTCTCAAAACTGCACTTCCTAGAATTTGATAGCATTCAGCCACGGAGGTTGAAGTGGCGCCAAACTGCATTATTTCTGCAGTGTGGACGCAGCCTCAGTTTTTCCCACTCAGCCATTTTGGCTCCGTTCCTAGGATTTTAAAACTACCCAAACACACGCACCACTTTTCCCTTTTCCCTTTTTCTTTTGGAAACTTGCCAAAGAAAAAAAGCCGTGCAAAATTATTGCTTTAATTCACGGAGTACCAGTCTGAAGCAAAACTTTCCAAATGCACATTTCTTATGAATAAAATTGCAGCCTTTTCCTTCGCCTGGCTCTCCCATTCTCTCACGCTAATAAAACTTCCATTTTTTACATTATGTGGCAGCTGGGGAGAAAGTTTGGGCTGCATCTAAGCAAAGATAGCCCCCCCCCCCCCCCCGGCAATTTATAAAGCAATCAAGGGTTCTGGTTTCATAGAAAATCAGGGCTCTTGATCGCTTTGACAATCTGCCACCAGCTTAGCCCCTACAATTTTGCAACAGGAGAAGAAAAGCAGAAACGGCAATGATAGGCACGGCTGGAGAACTGGGGTTGCCACAACTCCGGCTTTCCAAAAATGGATGTCCATAAAGTAGCCAGAAGGAGAAGCCAGGGAGCATTACAGAAGCCTGGATAAACTGGCAGTCCCAAAAATGAAGATGGCAAGGTAAGAAAAGGAAAATTTAGGGCACCAATGGAGAAAGTTCCTTTGGGGGGACTACAACTCCCAGGCTGGGGTATCTTAGGAGTTAAAGTCCCTTTCAAAATCAAATAAAACAATGTGTTCAGATGTGTTCAGAATAGTACGGTTGCTTGTTACAGCCCCACCGAGACCATAAGCCAGGGCCTATTCACACTACAATATTACAACTCTATGGTTCCACTTTAATTGGCTAGATTCCATCCTATAGAATGAAGGGATTGGTAGTTTGGTGAGGCACTAGAGCAGCTTGGAGTCTGGGAATCCTGTAAATGCCCCTCCCTAAAACTGCGAATCCCATGATTCCATAGGATGGGACCTATGGCAGTTAAATGGGATTCGCATCGGACTATAATTCTGTAGTGTGAATGAGCCCTTGCTCTCTAACCCATGAGACTGGAAAGTTTGACCCTTGCTAACAAGGATGTTATGGAATGAGGCTAATATGTCTCTATAGAGTGTACAGAGACTGGTTGTATGGATGCCCGCATACATACTACTGTATGTCCATGGTGTGCCTGTCCACAAAATCCCCTCTCCATGAAAACATTCCATCATGAGAACAAGTTTTTCCTAGACAAACAATGAAAACAAGATGAAATTGGAATGAAAAGTTGCTCCCTTCCTTATAACATACTTTCAATTTTATGTGTCAAGCAACCCAATATGGCACATCACTGATCGCAAGAAGAGGATGGCTTACTTACACTGTTTCGTCATCCTTGAATTCCAGCTCCCCGCAGGAGTCTTCATAGTCCACACCTCCTCCGTGTGCTGTCCCTTCCACCGTCTGGTAGGGGACCATCACAGTCCCCCGAGCCCCCGAACTACGGATCACCTTGACCTCCAGGGTCCCTTGGCACTCGCTGACTCTCAACAGTTTGTCCTGGAAGGTAAAGATTCCGGCATGGTCATCGTCCAATATGGTTACGGTGGCCACCAAGGGGGCCACAAGCCGCCCCTTGGGGTGGTCAGCCGAGTCCGACTCAAACATGCCCTCAGCGTCACCCACACGCAAGTTGAGCAGCCTGACAAAGAAATGCTCATCTTCTTCAAAGATATCATCATCTATGATACCGATCTTCAGTTCTTTCTGGGTCTCGCCAGGCTTGAAGATCAATGTCCCCTCGCTGTACTCGTAATCTGAGCCGGCTTTGGCTGAGCCATCCTCCGTCTTGTAGTCTACATAGAAAGTGTTGTAAGTATCGCCGCCCTGTTCGCAAGCCACAGTTAAGGTGACTGAGCCACAGTTCTCCAAGCAGTGGTACATGCACGGCTCAAAGAAGATTTTGCTGTAGTTCTCTTCCACTTCTGCCTCTGATGGAACTTCAAGCAGGTTGGCGGACTTCTTGGAGAACTCAGACACATGCTTCTTGAGGATGTTTCCTGCCCCAGTCATCATGCGGGTTGCCTGGATGCGATAGAAAGCTCGGCTTTTCTGCTGGTGCAACAAGGCGTAGTAGTTGGCCATCTCCACCAGCTGTTCCAGTTCTTTGTCTGGGTGCTTCTGTTTGAGGTCTTTCAGGATCTGGATGACTTCTTTGCGGCTCTCATCCAGCTCTTTATCCTCTTGGGTGGTGACTGGGAGTGGAGCGACGGAGGCTGCACTCCCATCGACAAAGACACTCTCTCTATGGTCATTGGCCACAAAGCCTCCATCCATTTCTATCCCTTTGGGGAACTCACCTTCTGTTCCGATTATGATTCCACTGCGTGGGTCAGCCCTGTACCTCTTGTAGACATACTTGTAGAAGAGCAGGCGCTTGTCCGCCATCCAAGCAAAGACGACACAGACGGGGAAGAAGACAAGGGTGAGCAAAGCCTCCCAGACTTGCACGATCCCAGGGGAAAAGACTGCCAAGATCAGGTACAACCAAATGTAGGCAAAGATGCTCCAGGAAGCAGTCACAAAGAAGACTCTCAGGTGCTTGATCTTGCGGACTTCCCCATTTGGGATGACGTAGACACACACAGCAATGACCACAAACATGTTGAAGGCTGCACTGCCCACAATGGTTCCGGGACCCAACTGACCAGCTTGGAAGTTGTGGCCGCAAACTTCAATGACAGAGAGAAGTATCTCAGGTGCTGATGAACCCAAGGCCATGAGGGTGAGGTTGGAGACTGTCTCATTCCAGATCCTCACCGTGCCAATGCTAGTCTCGCCATTGGATTTGGTGATGGTGATCTCCTTTTCTTTGGAGGTGATCACCTCAATGGATGCCATGAAGCGATCGGCAATGATGGAGACTCCCAGGAACATGTACATCATGGCAACAAAGTAGACAATCGCCCTGGCAGCCTTGTCTCCAAAGGAAGGGTTGTCCGGCTGCCAAACAGGGAGGATCACTCCTGGTTGACACTTGTTGGATCCTTCACAATTGGTGGCATTGTCCTCCACTTCAGATGTGAAGGCTTCAGCCCAGGAGGCATCTTCTGCAAAGAGGACTGAAGCAACCAAAACCTTGGCAAAAGAGCAAGAGGACAGCCACCACCCCCACCGTGATAGCGGCATCCTCCGTGGGTGGTTGAGGCCAACAGGATCTGATCAAGAGAAGAAAAACAAATATGGTGAGTGAAGAGCGAATGGTTCCCTATGCTCCATGATAGCATCATCAAATAGGTGGTGGGCTATTTGGATACCAAGGATCCACTGTACATAGATAAATAAAGGTAAAGGTAAAGGTAGTCCCTTGACATGAATGTCTAGTCATAACTGACTGTAGGAAGCTGTGCTCATCTCCGTCACTAAGCCAAAGAGCCAGCGTTGTCCAAGGACTACTCTGGTGGTCATGTGGCCAGCATGGTTGCACCAAACGCTGTTACCTTCCCACCAAAGTGGTACCTATTTATCTACTTGCATTTGCATGCTTTCAAACTGCTAGGTTGGCACTAGCTGGGACTAGTGAGAGGAGCTCACACCATCATGCGGCACTTTCACATCAAACTGCCAACCTACCGATCATCAGAACTGCATCTTAACCACTAAGCCAAAGCATCCCAATAAATAAATAGATAAATAAATAAATACATGTTCCTCATTTTGGATTTGAAAACCTGGCCACACTACAATAGTCACCCACCAAAAACCGTATCCCCCCAACAAACAGCACATTTGGAGAGGTGAACCAATAGCATGGGCAAGGATTGGAAGGTGGCAAGCAAAGTCTGAGATACTACCACCCTTCGCTAAACAGGGATCATCGGAGGATACAATGACCACTGATCTTTCACCACCTGTGCTACTGCACAAGACCAACAAGCAGGTCTAGATGTGGTTTTTCAGGGGGTTTCTTGACAATTTGGTCCCCATGGAACCTCAGAGTTCAAAAGCCTTTCTCTCTGAGCCCCGTTCACGCTTCAATACTAAACTAATACTAAATATTAAATATTAAACCTCTCCACTCTCCTGTGGATTTCTGTGCCATCTTGAAGCATCACTCCCCCACTGCCTCTTGCTCATATTGGGCCCTCCAACAGAACAGATGGATTCTTCTGATAAGAGCCAAGGCACCAGTCTTGTTCCATTCAACCAACTCCTGGGTGGAAAACAAGCAAAATCTATTGCTATTTTTATTCTTGAACAAAACTGAGCTGCAAAAACTAGCATATAGAAGAGGTGCAAGGGAAGTTTTATCATGTTTCTCATCAGTTTTATAATGTTTGAATGTGGTGGTCTTAAACTGGTTTTAAAACTTTTTTTTGTAAATGTTTTAAATTTGTTGGGCTGGGAGCTGCTTTGGATCTCATCCGGGGAGCATGGCGGCATATAAATAAAGTCAATAAAATTATTTATTATTTACTTGTTTTTATAGGCCCCCTTTCTCTCAAGACCTAAAGAGAGTGAAATGCAAAGGTTATTGTTTGGGGTGATAGCTCCCCAAAGCCTTTGGTCCAGGATGGTGGGAGCTGTAGTCCAGAAAGGTAAGGTAAAAGGGGACACTACTTGGAAACTGTGGAGAAGGGAAAGCGAGAGACCAGAAATAGGTACATATCTCCAGTTTGTGTGTCTCATTTTTGAAATATCACAGCTCAAGGGGCTTTCAGTAGTCCCTGATATTCTATCCAACCCATCCCAAAGCCAACAAACATGGAGACAAGCACACACAGAGTATAAAACTCCACACACAAGTGATGGATCTCAGCCAGAGCCTTCTCAAAGTGTGAGAACAGGGAGATCTTGTATGTAGAGAGGTCTTGTACCACCTTTGAGACTAACTGTAATGAAGTTGGCAGTATGAGCTTTCGTAGACTTCAATCTGCTTCTGCAGATGCATTTAATGGAATGGAAACCAGGGACACACACACACACACACACACACACACACACACGCCATTGGTACGTGACAATGTCAATTCAAATTCAAAATCCTTTGCACATGGAAATTAAGTAGCAAGTCCAGTTTTACCAAAAGACATTGGGAACTGGCCAAGGGATATCCTGTCTTTGTGTGCTGTGTGCCTTCAAGTCATTTCCGACATATGGTGACACTATCACAGTGTTTTCTTGGCAAGTTTCTTCAGAGGAGGTTTGCCATTGCCCTCCATTGAGGCTGAGAGAGTGTGACTTGCCAAAGGTCACCCAGTGGGTTTTCATGGCCAAGTGGGGATTCAAACCCTGGTCTCCAGAGCCATATTCTAATACTCTGACCACTTTACCATGCTGGTTTCTAACAGAGAGAGCAAGCATACGGCTTTGCCTGGCAGACAAGATGGGCTTATTGAAGCAGGGACTTTGGATCTAGGCAAGACGACAGTCTGGAGAAGAGGCTGGTATGGCTGAGTGGGGAAATGAATCTTACTGTGCTTGCCCTCCACTTGAATAGCCACAATGTCAGCTAAGCTGATTAGACAGTGGCACCAGTCTGGCAATTAGGAAGCTGCCAGGATTCTGCCAACATCTGAGTTTCCATTCATGGGAATGCTCCCAGGAGTCTCCCTAATGATGCGAGGATGATCTCAGACTTGAGAGAGGATTTAGCACTTTCGCATGGGTTTCATCATGGAAGGAAAATAACCTGGGTCACAGGCACCTTCTGC
This sequence comes from Sceloporus undulatus, assembly GCF_019175285.1. Lineage (NCBI taxonomy): Eukaryota > Metazoa > Chordata > Lepidosauria > Squamata > Phrynosomatidae > Sceloporus > Sceloporus undulatus. The sequence goes on from NW_024802945.1 coordinate 170,307, forward strand.
CACTTCTACAGCCACAAACATAGCCTTCGAAACCAGACATAGGACAGTCTTTCTCAGTGTTGTCATTCACTTGGGAAGATGAAAACCCATGCGCTTGATGGGGGATGCAGAGGCCGAAAGCTAAGGTACCAGTCCAAAGCTGGGGAAGCAAAAGTGACATGTATGGGATTTTTGCACTAAAAACATTTTTCTTCTTTGCACCTAAACCTGTGTGCAGAAACAGGTTTCCTGCATTTGCACATACACAAGCTATTTTCTGTGCAGAGAACACTGCTTCCTATGCAGGAAACCTTTCTTTCTACACAGAGAGCAGTCTTCCTGAAACACACCAAAAATCCTATTTTCTACTTTTTTTTCTGCACAGAAAACAGGGTTTATTTTGCACACAGTTCACATGATTTTCTATGCAAAATAATTCTCAGTTCTTCAGGACATTTGGACACACATGGGCAATATTGCGATGGATATTTTGTATATACACATGTACTGTATATACACATACTCCTGCCTCATGAGACACTGCTGGGCCTTTTCTGTTGTAGCTCCGCAGTTTGGGAATGCCATTCCCTCTACCCTCCAATAATTGCTTCTCTGCCATCCTTCCAGATGTGAGTTAATGCCATCCAGCACTTGCAAAATTCTCCTTTTTTGTGCACTGCGACTCCCAGAATCCCCCAGCCAACATGGGCAGTGGCATCGTCCTTTTTGTTCTGGTTTTTGGACACTGTAACACATTTTTGCTGCTTTACTTATGACTGCTGCTTTTTACCATGCGTCGAGTTTCCCTTATTTTATGATGTTTTATTCATGGTTTATGATTCTCGTCTGACAGCTGCGGTTCCTGCTCCAAATCTTGCTTTCGGCTTGACAGGAGGAGAGCTGCACTGAAACGCCACAGGCCAGAGTTGGCAGCGGCTGGTTGTGTGGTTTCCTAGCCGTTTTGCTTTGTCAGCCTCCAAAGTGCTGACGGAGGGCCTCATTAAATCAGGAGGCCTCATTAATCCAGGCAGAATGGGGGAATCCCTCCAAGACCAAGAAGAAAAACAGGATGGGAGAGAGACCCAGGTTCTAGCTGCCTAGAAGTGCTCTTGCTGAAACCACCGGACATCTGGGAAGCCAGTCTCAGGTTTGGAAAAGCCTTATTCTCTTTAACTAATGTCACCCTGCAGCCAGCCATATAGTTTGCACACATTAAAAAGAAATCCCCAGATCAAGGCTCATTGGACGGCCATCTCCAGCTAGAAGTATCTCATATCAGCAGTAGAATTCAAAGACCATGCCATGCTAGTCTGGAAACTCAGGATGCAAAGGGATCTTGCAGCACCTTTGAGACTAACTGAAAGGCAGAAGCTGGTAGCATGAGGTTGTGAAAAGTGGAGCCTACTTCTTCAGATGCATTTGGTGGAGTGGAAAGCCCAGGGTGGAGAAAGCACCCCACTTGTGACCCTGGAGCAGAGCTTAAGGAGGTTTTTGGACTCAGTTTCCCAGAATCCACCACCAGCACGGGGATTCTGGGAAGTGTAGGTCAGGATCCTTTAATGTACTGTGGGGACCTCCGGTTGTCCCACTGCAATGGTACCAAATATGGGGACCTCTACTCCTCCCACTGTGATGGTGCCAAAGTTACTACTACCCTTGAATAGACGTTGCCACCACAGCTACTGTGAGGTTTAACTCCACTCTGATAGCAGTAGGATCAATGTCTGGTTAGTCAAAATAGTTATGGCAGAGGTATATATACTTCACACTTTCCAGAAATGTGTTGCCTTTTCACTAAAATCAGAAGAGCCAGGTGCAAAGGACAGTCCCTTGGAAATGGAGACCCAGTGCTAGAATTGTGCTTTTTGTACCAGAATGGAAAACAGAGTTTCTAGTTCTTTTGCACTCAGATCCATTCCTGGTTACTCTGAGTCGTTTGCATTTCAGCAGCCAAATTTATTTGGCTGGTGGGCAGGCTGGGAGAACATTTTGTTATTGCTGCTTTTAAGCAACAGAGAGCAAAACAAGGGGGGAAACTGTGATCTATTGCAGATCATCCAGAGCTGTACCAACCAATTCTGACCTTCCACTCCAGCCGCCACACTCCGGTAATGGATGCTTAAGGTCAGGATCTATGCTGGTTTACCAGTTGGGAAGTGCCAAAGGAAGGGGGAAAGGCAGCTCAATACATCAGGTGCCAGCTCTTCTCGTATACTTTAGGATTCCCTGCTGTGGCAGTTTAGCCTCTTAGGGATGCACAAGAGAAATTAGAGCTAGGGAAAAATCTTATCCTTCTTTGGACTATGGTTCCTAGAATCCTCTAGAATAGCACAGCCAACAGGAGAACAAAATAAGACATAGATTTTTATTGTTTGCAAATCATGATTTATTTCTATAGATGTGCCTTTAAAAAGAATGACTATAATTTAAACAGAAATGCAATAGAGTTTTCCAGTGAAGACCATGACGACATCAAGACCAATGTGCTCCCTTCCCATGCTGCTTTTTGACAGTCTTTCAAAGGGAGAACTGCCATTTGCATGCAATAAAATGTAACGCGGTTCCATTAAAACTCAGAGGAAGCATGCCTATGCCAAGAGAGGATGTCCCTTTGAGTCAAACTGTGGCTGATCTGAAACCTCTTCTTCTATGACCAAGGCAGCTTCCAAGTCACTGAATGAGGCCATCTATCCCAAACCAACCTGAGCATCCAACCAAGCCATGTCTTTAAGATCTGGCCATCTTTGACTAAGTTTCAGAATTAATGATGGATTGATCTGATTTATTAATAAGGTTTTTTGGTTGAGGGAGAGAGAGGAGGGAGACATGAGAAAGGAAGGAAGGAAGGAAGGAAGGAAGGAAGGAAGGGTAGACGTAGTGGGGAGAATAAGAGAGAGAAAAGAGGGAGACAAAAACAAAGGAAGGAAGGAAGGAGAGGGACAAAAGAAAGGAAGGAGAGAAGAGAAGAGAGAAGGAAGGAAGGAAAGAAAGAAAGAAAGAAAGCAGAAGGAAAGAAAAGGAAGGAAAAGAAAGGAAGAGAAGGGAAGGGAAAGAGGAAGAAAGACACATTTCATTTCTATCTTGCCCTGTCCATACTGTTACCTCCACCTTATAGTATACCTCTTTGCCATTTCCTAACGATGAAAAACCTTTAATTATCTCAGAGCTCTTATTTCCATTTCATTTCATTTCAAAGCCCAGCTCCAGCGGTGCCATTTCAGAGGGGACTGGAGAGGGAGGATAGGGAAGAGATGTTTTTTGAAAGGAAGGGGTAGGTTTGGCATCTATATTTGGGGACCTATTTTTGGGTTTATTTAAGATTGCAAAAAAGAAAAACTTAAAAGGCCTGTGCATTCAGGGCCTCGGCTGCGGTTACGTTTTGAAGCCTTCATAATAGCTGCAGCAAGGCTCTCCATCTAGGTCAAAAAGTTCCCCCACCGTGTGAAAAGAAGAGATATTTGACTATTTGACACACAGAGATGGGCCTCTTTATTCCCAGAGGTAGGTAATATTCCTTTTTACAAAACCTATAGCTCCCAGAAACATCCCTAGGCAGACAACAGAAGCTGCAATCCAACAAGTTTTTGAGGGTCCCATGTTCCCCCATCCCCAGTATATTGCCAAAGAGATAAATAGGGAGTTAATCTATTAAGGTCCAAAACACACTACAGGAATAATCCAGTTTGAGACTGTCTTAACTCTCCTGGCTCAATGCTAGGGAATCCTGGGAATTGTAGTTTATTGTGGCACCAGAGCTCTCCGACAAAGAAGGCTCAATGTCTCCCAAAACTACAGTACCCAGAATTGCTTAGCATTGAGCCAGGATAGTCAAAGTGGTCTCAAACTGGATTATTTCTGCAGTGTGTTTTAGACCTGAGAGCTGCTTATTGGTATACAGTATTGGGCAATATACATATGTATATATGTTTGTATATAATATGTCCAAGAGTTTTCTTGGCAAGATTTATTCAAAGTCGGCTTAGCATGACCTTCTTCTGCAACAGAGAAGTCATCCAGTCGGTGAGATCTGAATGGGGGTTCAAATGTGCTGAGGGTGCATCTACACTGTGGAAATAATGCCGTTTGACACCACTTTAAGTGCTGCAACTCCTTCCTATGTAACCCTGAGGTTTGTCATTTTACCAGGTCTTTAGCCTTCTCTGCCAAAGCTTGCTGGTCCTCATGAAACTACAAATCCCAGGATTCTGTAAGATGGAGCCACAGGGGCTCAAGTGATATCACGTTGTATTATTCCTACAACAAAGATGCACCCCTAGTTTTTCAAACTACTAAACCACGCTGGCTCATGTTAGTCATAGACAATGAGACATACCTTTAATATTCAAGCATGGCTATGCCAGCCTTTAAATAACATGGCCTGCAGCCAGGAAAGTGTGTCACGCTTTTTCGCCGGGACCCAAGATTAATACGGGTGATACACTTGGCTCAAAATCGATTTCCGTTCCCAGAGTGTATTCCCGAGAGACAGTGTGGGGTAGTGGTTTGAGCACTTGACTAGGACTCTGGAGACCGGGGTTCGAATCCCAGCTTGGCCATGGAAACCAACTTAAGTAAGTGACCCGCTCTCAGCCTCAGAGGATGGCAATGCCAAAAACCCCTCTGAGGAAACCTGCCAAGAAAACCCCATAATAGGGTTGCTTTAGGGTTACCACAAATTGGAAACAACTTGAAAGCACACAGCAACATCAACAATGACAACAACAAACCACTGTGCTAAACCGATCAGTTCAGACAACTTTGGACAAGATAAGAAATTGAAACATGCACACACCAAAGCCTTTACCATACCTTAAAAAGGAAAAACAAGCAAACACAGACATATCATTTTAAACACAAACATACACACATTGGTTGTCCTTGGCAATAGTTCTGATGATCGACCCATCGATTGATAGATTCAATGAAGAAGAAATTGAATTACAAGAGGCAATGAGGACCTAAGTGTGTGTGTATATGTGTGTCTATTCCCAATCTATAAATTCAGCAATGGGTACTTGAAGGCACTGTTGTTGCTGTTGTTGTGTGCCTTCAGGTCATTTCCAACTTATGGTGACCTTAAGGCAAACCTGAGAGCCAGAATGGCATAGTGGTTTGACTGCTGGACTATAACTCTGGAGACCAGGGTTCAAATCCCTGCTCGGCCATAAAACCCACTGGCTGACCTTGGGCAAGACACACACTCTCAGCCTCAGGGGAAGGCCATGGCAAACTTCCTCTAAACAAACCTGGCCAAGAAAACCCCAGCATAAAGTTGCCTTAGGGTCGTTGTAAGTCGAAAACGACTTGAAGGTACACAACAACAAACGGCAGACCTGTTACAGTTGGCCCTCCACATTTGCAGCATTGACTTTTGCAGATTTGAATCTCTAGGTCCTCCAGCATGACTCTATTGTCAATGCCTCCCAAAAGTCACACTGGAGGACCTAGAAATTCCTAGAGAGAACACTTCTCTAGGTATCTGTAGGTCCACATTCATGGTCAATGTCTAGCAGATCTTGACTACAGAATTGCCCTGAAAGATCTAGAGATTCAGAGAACACTTCTCTAGGCGTTTGTAGGTGGTCCAGAGCAATTTCATGGTCACTCTATAGCAGATATTGACCACAGGATTGCCCTGGAGGACCTATAGGTTCCAAGAGAGAACACTTCTCTAGGCATTTTGTAGGTCCTCCAGTACAATTCCATGGTCAACCTCTTGCAGATCTTGACTGTAGTGTTGCTTAGGATGATCTAGATAGGTTCTGCCATTGCCATCCTCTGAGGCTGAGAGAGTGTGAGTTGCCCAAAAGCACCCATGACCAAGTCAGGATTTGAACCCAGGTCTCCCAGTGTCCCAATCCAATGCTCAAACCACTCCACCTTGGAATGCTACATCTGTGAAAACAGGCCCATCCGCACCTGCCTCCTCCAAACATGAGCTCCTCTTGCTAGTGTTGCCGCGGTCTCCTCCGCACATAGCAACAACACTGTTCCCGTAGCAACCAGGCTATAAAAAGGATGCTCAACTCGGGAATACAGAAAGGAAGAGAAATAGAAGTTGATCAGGGACTGTGGCTGGCTCTGGAGGATGAGCCGAGTTGCCTTTTTGGAGCCGAGCGGCTGGCTTTGGGGCGAATGGCAGCTGCTGGGTGGGAAGGAGAGCAGTTGGAAGAGCTTGGCTCTTGGTAGCCTTTTCATCAAGGCATTGGCATCGCTGGAGAAGTTGGCTCTATGGCATGCAACCTCCTTGGCCTCCTGCGCGATCTAGGGAGGCCTGTGAAGAGTGCCCTACAGGATGGTTGCTATCATGCATCTCAGGCCATATATACATATATATATGCACACCCACACCCACACCCACACACACCCCCCCACATATATATATATATACACAGAATCAAAGAACCAGAAGGGACCCAAAGAATCACCTAGTGCAGTGGCTGCCAAACTTTGGTCCTCCAGATGTTTTGGACCTCAGCTCCCAGGATCCCCAAACCATTGGCCAAGCTGTCTGTGGCTTCTGGGAGTGGAAGTCCAAAACACCCGGAGAAGCAAAGTTTGGAAACATTGATCTAGTGTAACCTCTTCCAGAGCAGGAATCCACAGCTCTTGCTTTCCCGATAGATGGCTATCCAACCTCAGTTTCAAGATCTCCAGCAAAGGAGAATCTACCATATTCTGAGATGGTTCATTCCATTATAAAATGCGTCTTACTATCAGGACGTTTTTCTGAATCTTTAATCATAATTGCTTTTTGAAAAACATCTGCCGCCGTTCTCTTTGTTCTTCCATTTAACCCTATTGATTTGATGTTAGACATAACCCTGACATATATTCTGATCAAGTATGGCACATGAATTATCTTGAAAGAGAGAGAGAGAATTAGATTAGATTAGATCAGACTAGACTAGATTTAACTAGATCAGATCAGACAGATATTCCTGATGCGGTCTCCAGCATGTTTTTAAACACCCCTCCAACCAGGACAGAGGAAGAAAGGGAACCGATCGTATCGTAAACTGAAGTGCCTTGCTTGTTTGTGGTCTGTTTTTAGACTGCCCTAGATCCTGGAGCAACAATCCTAGATCATAAATAATTTTGTTGTTGTTGTTGTTGTGTGCCTTCAAGTCCTTTCCAAATTATGGCGACACAAAGGCATTTTTTGCTGCAATTGTCTTTCTACACAATTGTTTCTGATATTACAACATTAAAACAAATGGTTCTGGCATTCATAAGATCATTTTTAAAGGGAGCAACAACAGCAACACAAAGGACTGGTTGGGCCAATAAAATGTCTGAAAGAACAGGGAAGCTTTTCCTTGGCACCAGAAGTCTGCAGAGACCGTGCCAGTCACACTTCTGTGGCACCAGAATTGGGGCAAAAAGCAAATGGGAAAACACAGAGTTTAGGGGAAAAAAGAAGCTAAAAAAACTGTAATTTTATTGGAACAATGTGTTAAAAACTAAACAAGGGCTAAAACCAGCTGTGAGGCTTATTCTGGCCTGTAAGCCACACTCTGAAAGTTAATAAGCAGAACTGGGCTTGGAAACTGCAATTCCCAAAATAATACAGAACTATAACAATTCCTCTGCGTCTTACACCATGTATGGAAACAAATAAACACAATATTAATATAGTTTACAGAGTGCACAAACAGAGGCTTGGTTGAAAAGGGATGTACAGTATGCCCAAAACAGATAAAAGTGTAAAAAGTTTCAAAAAAAGACCAAACGCGTTTCGACAATTGTCTTCATCAGTGGTCCAAAGAATTAAGCCACCTTGTCAGGTAGAGCATGTGGAAACCAGCTGTCCTTTTGGTAAGTGGAAGGTCAACTAAGACCTTGAGTCGTGCCTAAGGCTGGGGTGTGCATCCTTTGGGTATTATTGCTTTTATTGCTGTTATTGATGATGATGATGTCCAATATCCTATATCATAGTGTGCCATTTGTAAATTTGCTTTTTAAAATTATATAAATAGATATATAGATATAGATTGATTACAGAGACTAAACGCTACCATACAAAACCTGTTGTTTGTTGTGTGCCTTCAAGTCATTACCAACTTATGGCGACCCTAAAGCGTAACCATCCTGGGGTTTTCTTGGCAAGATTTGTTCAAAGGAGGTTTGCCAATGCACTTCCCTGAGGCTGAGACTGTGTGACTTACTCAAAGTCAGCCAGTGGGTTTCATGGCCAAGCTGGGAATCGAACCCTGGTCTCGAGTCGCAGTCCAACACTCAGAGCACTATGCCTCACTGTGTCATCTAACATACAAAAATTACAAGCAAACAACAACAACCACAATCCTAACATAGCCCAAAACGTTGACAAAAACCATCAAACACTTTGACTTCCACGTCCGCCATCATATTCCCCTATTACTAGACTTCCTTTAATTCATGCTACACAAAGATGCTACGATAGAAGCAAACTCAGGTCCAAAACACACTGCAGAAATAATCCGGTTTGAGACCAGTTTGACATCTGAGCCTGAGAGGAGGGCAATGGCAAACCCTCTCTGAAGAAGCTTGCCAAGAAGACCCCATGATAGGGTCACCATAAGTTGGAAATGACTTGAAGGCACACAACAACAACAACAACAACAACAACAACAACAACTTGGAATCCTCCAGCCACAGTCCAGAGAAAGCAATTTCCCCAAGCTCTGTGCAGAGTTTCCCATCTGAGAAACAGTCCCCTTGCAAGATCACAAGAAGTGAAAGAGATCTACCAACCTCAGGGTGGCTACTGGTGGTAAGAGTGGAGCACCAGGAGACTTGAACCCGCGTCATCTCACACTGTGGCTGCCAGAGGTTGTCCGGCGCATCAAGAGGACTTAGCGGGAGTTGAGAAAGTGCCTAGCACTGTCACCCTCCTAGAAGGGGAACACCAGGAACCCTTTTCTCCAACACAAACATTCCTGTAATTAACGTAATCGCCTCATTAACTCTATCTGGGCGAAACACCAATTAAAACATCTGGGAGGTTCATTCTACCAAAGGACAACAATGGGCCTCTGTTAACATTTCTTCCTCTTTCCGATTGAGGGTTTGCAGCTTTTTAATAGCTGCTTGAAGCTGATTTGGGTGACTAACGCACACACAGGCGCATAGGCGCACTTGTAGGCACAAATGGGCTGGAAATCCAGACGGTTGCGGCTAAGGCCCACCTGGAGAAAGGATCAGATCCTTGTCCCAATACTAATTAATTCCTAAACCAATTACTAAACTAATTAATTAACTAATTAATTGGCTATTTCCCCTCCTTGCTCACAAACACAAGACAGTGTACAACATAGGTCAAACCAGAAATATAGGTAAGCATCCGCCACGATATTGGAGATCCATTAAAAATAAATCAAATAAACAAGACTGACATTAATTAATTTTTTTAAAACATAGGGAATATAAAATCCAGTATCCTCCCATCTCCAATATCTGATCCTATGGGTCGAGTTGCTGGATGCATTGGATCCATCCAATTTTGTGCGCTGTGGTCTTTATGGTTTATTTTAACTCTTTCAACTGCTAGCTCCTTTGACCATTGCAATATGGGATAACAATACCAATATGCCATATAATTTTAATTCAAATCAGTTAGTATCTCTTTCTTTCTTTCTTTTAACAAGCAATGAGCAAACATTGAGAGATTTGACCTTTCGGAAGTCCTGCAAACTCCGCTGGCTGCAAAGATGTGCCAAGGCCTTCCTCCCAGGGCCAAACCGGATGGCTTGAAAATGTTTAATATATGTGAATTTCACACCTTGATTTTGCCATTTTATATAAATATATCATTTTAGTCTGTCATTGTATATAGTTGGACTTTAGCATCCATGGATTTTGGAATTTACGAGGGTCCTGGATCCAAACCCCAGTGGATACCAAGGGCCCACTGTACTGTACTTTTAATGGTAGTATAAAATAGGGGATTGGAGCAAGTGTTGCTCATCATTCAACCAGATAGTAAGCAACGCTTGCTGGAATTCCCTCCTCTGAACAATCATTAAAGGTTTAGGAGCCTTCTTTAGTGTTCACTTTGGCAACCCTAAGAATAGCCTTGCATTCCATTCAAAACCAGACATACAGTTATCTGTCAGGTTGAGGCTTCTTTATCCAAAACGCCTGGAACCAGAAGTGTCTTGGATTTTGGAATATTTGCATATACTTCATGAGATATATTGGAGATCGGATTCAAGTCTAAACACAGAATTCATTTGTGTTTAATATATACCTTGTAAACATGACCCTTTATACTTAACATTTCAAAATAATGTTGTGCAGGAAACAAACTTTGTGTGCACTGAACTATCAGAAAGCAAAGGCGTCACTATCTCAGCCACCGATGAGAAGAGTTTGGGGTTTTGGAATACTTGGATTTCAGAAATCCTGGATAAGGGAGATTCAACCTGCTTTTATGTCACCAACTGGATTGCAGCCTGGTTCTCCGAGGACCAAAGGTATCTGTAAACACAGATGTCTCACATTCACACTTTAAAGCTTTTAATCTACATTACAGGATTTTGTTGAGAGGGGTAAAGTCTGCAAGCAGCCGAGCAAATTTCCCCCAGCTTTTATTAACTGCCATTAAAAAAAAAAACGCCTAATGAATGATTTAGCACTAAGAAAACCTGTCTTCTTGCTCCCCGCCGAAGCCTCAAAGAGACATCTTCACTGAGGTTTCGCACCCCCCGCATTTATTTAATTTTAATGATTGATCAATTAAAAGCCAGACAGTTAATCTATAAAAAGAATGGGTTGACAGCCTTAGTTAACTTGTTTTACATGTTGTTCTGGGCCCAAGGCTACACAACTACATTTCATGGCATCAGCTTTCTTGCTTAGACAGACACCTACCTCAAGGAATAATAGGAGTCTTTAATGTACCACAGCTAGCCACAACTCAGGATATTTTGCTCCTCCAAATGGAAATTAACTCTTACATCCCTGGCACTGACTTGCAAGGTTAGGCCTTGCCTTTTTCTGGTTTTACCTCCAAGAGACATTGCATAGACTCCGACAGGCTCTTGCTCTTTAATCTGATCACCTAACAGACCAGTAACAATGGTCTCCTTTAGAGATTGTTTGAAATCATCAAAAGAGCTCTGTTGGATCCCACCAAAGCCTGACAGCTCTTGTCGTGGATAAAAAGATGCCTCTAAAGAAGTTTGCAAGCAGGACATGAATGTAAAAGCTCCCTCCCAACTCAGTTCCCCAATAACTGCATTCAGAAGAATATTGGTCCTGATGGGGGAAAGATTATTGAGCCACTGGAGCAATCGTTACTACAGTATTCTCTATGAATATGTGCAAAGTGATGATCCTCAGAAGATGGAGTAGCGAATTCCACAATCCGATGACTCTTTCTCTTAACTAACCTTGAGTGAGTGAACAAGAATACAATGCAGATACAATTTTGTTGATACATGCCTTCGAGTCGTTTCCAACTTATGACCAACTGGGGCAAAAAGACTGAAGATGCTAACTCCGCACCTTTCCTGCATCACGTTTTGGGAGACGTTGCAAGCTGACATGCCTGGGACCTCTATTTACTCAAGCAGCCCAGAAGACAAAGCTCTGGATTAGGGATAAGAAAGCATTATCAAGCATTGCAGTATTGTCCGACGGAAAGAGAAAGGATTATACACACAGTTCGGTTTAATTTCAAACGACGGAGCGCCCGGGCGGGTGGGATTAATGCCCATTTGACTCACCAACCAAAGGGGGGGAGGCAAAGAAGAGAGGGAGGAATTAGTCAAAATTAAATGGCTCTTTTCCTCATTAATTTGCAGGCTGGCTTCCAAAGTGGATTGGGAATTAGCAAGGGCTCATTAAAGAGGCGTGGAGTTTAATACCCTCCGACAGACACAGCAGGACGCTCCGCACTGGAGAAATGGACAGCTTTGCAAGGCTTGGGCCAGAGGTGAAAGTGTTTTGCTTTCTCATCCCGGGTGATTGTTGCAAATGACCACAGAGGAGTCTCTGGGAATCTCCTTGCGCAACGGAAGACCACAGTGCGGAACCACCCACAATCGATGCTGACAATATCTTCCAAACCATTGCTTTTCCTGTAGGGTTCCCAAATCTCAAGTCCTGGCCTGGATGCTATACTCCAGTCCTCAGGGCAAAGGGTGGAATCAGAGGGCAAGGGTGCCAGCTTGAAAAGTGTCGGTCACTCTCGACATTTTCTCATGGGTTAGCCTTGGTGTCTTTTATCTGAGAGCCATACTCTGTGCCATTGCAGGTGATGCTTGACGCTTGATGGCATTACCAAAGATGCCCCTTATAACATCCTCCGTATATCATCACCAGACCCTGGCTCCTTTAACACTGCAAGGGATCGTTCCTAGGTTTCAGGATTTGAACCTGAAATATCAGGACCTGGGATAGGCCTGAACTGGCAACCCTGCATTTTCTGTCAATCTGTGATGCAAAATATAGCACTGATATTTCCACTCTCGAACGCATGCCCTTGCAGACAATGTATCCGCCTGGTTATATAGATATTGCCCCCGTTATAGGGTTGCCAACACAGAATTATCCTAGGAAATTGCAGGGCCCAAACTTGAGACCTAGTGATGGCCTTTTGTGATGGTACAGGAGATGGGGCCTTATACTGTCCCAAGGGGCAGCCCCTGGCAATGCCCTGAAGCAGGATACGTTAAGCCTCAGTCACATAAAGGAAGCCAACTTTGTAGCAACTTGGGGTGCATCGGCACTGGAGAAATAATGCAGTCTGACACCACTTTAAGTGCTGTAGCTCCATCCTTTGGAGTACTGGGATTTGTGGTCTGGTGAGGCACCACCACTAAACACCTTGCGGAACTACAAATCCCAGGGTTCCGTAGGATGGAGCTACAGCACCTAAAGTGGTGTCCAGCTGCATTCTTTCTACAGTGTAGTTGCCCCCTTGGTATCCATTTTAAATTGAATTTTCAAGTATTAATCCAGATTACTGAGGAACAGGAGGCAGAAGGTGGTGCCATTGTGTTGATCTCCTGTTTCTGGGATCTCAGTAGACTCCACTTGGCTGCAGTTGAGGCAAGAGAATGCTGGGCAAGATGGATCTTTGGTTTGATCCAACACAGCGCTTCTTATTTTTTTGGGGAGGGAGATTTGTCCATAGCTGCTCGAGTCTTCAGTTTTCTGCCCCATTTCTCATGTCTGGTCAAGCTCTTCAGGACACTTGGGAAGGCTGCACAACAACCATTTTACATTTTTTAAAAAATGATGTACGGATGAAGAAATGGGGGAAACTAGCCCGAAGCAACATGCTATAACATTAAATGCATCTGAATCTGCACTAGCTATCAATCTAGGTGAGTCCAGAGAGAAATAGCCGGTGACACATGATGTGTCTATAATGGCTACTAGCAGCCCTATGGAAGCCAGATGTAGGGGCTTCCGGAATTAAGTTTATGGCTCTTTTCTACTACTCTTCTTCTGCTCTGATCACCTGAAAACATCAAGTGTCATTATTTTTTCCTTTTTATCTAATTACCAGCTCTGCGGAGTAGTTGCTCCCTTCCCTTAGACACGACCTCTGTGCCAATCCGCTGCACTCTGCCAGTAAAAATACCCAATGTTCTTCCAGATGCGTCATAAACACATCTACTGCATACAAAAAAGAAGTGGAATTAGGAGCCAGAGAAGAGTTGCTGGTTTCAACGCCACTTCTCCAGGATTGCCAGAAAGTGCAGGTTTAGTCTAGGCTGTGTGTACATGTGTGTGTGTGTGTGTGTGTGTGTGTGTGTGTAAAACCTCAAGACATCAGCCAATTTACAACAACCCCATGAATCTCATCAGGTTTTCTTATGCAAGGAATACTCAGAGTTGGTTTTGCCAGTTCCACTTTAACTGCCTTGGCCTTGGGTTGGCAAAAACTGGTCTGAATGCAAAAGACGAATGGTTGAGAAGAGTATAGTCACAATACCTTATGAGTATTGGTGCACCGGGCTTATTCAGTTCCAACTTTAATATAAGATGCATCTGCACTGCAAAAATAATCCAGTTTAACATCACTTTAACTGCCCTGACTCAGGGCTAGGAAATCCTGGGAATTGTACAGTGGGTCCTTGTTATCCGTTGGGGTTTGGTTCAAGGATCCCCATGGATAACAAAATTTGTGGATGCTCAAGTCCCATTAAATACAGCGGCACAGTAAAATAGTGCTACTTATATAAAATGGAAAATCAGGGTTTGCTATTTGGAATGTAGACTTTGGGGGAATATTTTCAAGCCATGGATGCTCAAATCCTTGGATAAAAATATCTGTGGCTAAGGAGGGCCGACTATCGCACCAGAGGCTCTGATAGAGAAGGCTCAGTAATGTCTCCCCAAACTTCAGTTCCTAGGATTCCTCAGCATTGAGCAGAGGCAGTTAAAGCGGTTTGAGACTGGGTTCTTTTCACAGTGTGTTTTGGACCTCCGGTATCACTCCTGGGAGAGAAACAGGAGAAGGTTGCAAAGGAATCATTAAGAAAGCAAGAAGCAGCTAGACTCAGGAGGAGCAGATTAAGGGAGGCCAGCGTTTATAGTCTGGGGAATAGACAAGAGCCAGAGCGGCCTTGGGGTGATGGCACAAAATACAGCAGGGATGGAAGATGGATAGAGCCTCACTTCTTCCTTTCTTCTTCTTCTTCTTTTTCCCTTCCCCTTTTCGGCCTCAGGAGAGAAAGGCGTGAAATACATTGCTTTCACGCCTCCTCCGAGGCGATTCTCGCACATATTCATCTGCTGCTCAGTAGCAGATTGGGACTTGTTACGAGGACATGCGGTGTATCAAATTTGGATTTTGTTGGCACAAAATTATCTGCACAGCAGGGGCCTTGTTCTGCATTTCGGCACATGCATGCAACGCAAGGCCCTCTCTATCTGTCTATCTGCTCCTTCCCTGAAACAGTTCAAGGAGCCTTCCCTTTGCAGGAGAGTTCATGCTACGCACAAGGTGCTTTGATAGCCTTTTATCTGCACAGGTGCCCAACATATTTCAGGGTCAGAACTTAAGAAAGGCCCTTTTTTGGATGACAGCTCCCATAATCCCAAGCAGTTTGACCACTTGGGAGTTGGAGTCCAAACAAGAGAACCAACATGGTGGTGTGAGCATTGGACTAGGACACTGAGAGACCAGGGTTCGAATCCTCACTCAGCCATGGAAACCCACTGGCTGACCTTGGGCAAGTCACACTCTCTCAGCCCCAGAGGGAGGCAAGAGTAAACCCTTTCTGAACAAATTCTGCTATGTAAACCCTGTGATAGGCTTGCCTTAGGGTCGCCATAAGTCAGAAATGACTTGGAGGCACACAACATAACAGTCATTGCAAAGTCCAGATGAAGGGATTTTCCAAAGCTCTGCCCAAGTTACAGAGTTAAATTCATTGACTCTTCCATGCCAGCATTTTGTGAAGATGCCAGCCACAGCTGCTTGTGAATGTCAGGAATAAACTCTCCTAGAACATGGCCTCATGGCCCGAAACGCCTGCAAAAGACCAATGCTGGATCCCTCGCCACTTTGGTCCAATCCCGCAAGAAACAGCTCTAATTCCAATTCTAGATCTATCTGCCTATCATCTATCTATCTATCTATCTATCTATCTATCTATCTATCTATCCATCCATCTTCCTGATTCTATCCATTTATTTATCTATTTAATTTAAACCCATCTTTCCTCCTAGGCTATCTGTTGTTGTTGTTGTTGTTGTTGTTGTTGTGTGCCTTCAAACTATTTCTGACTGACGGTAACCCTACGGCCAATCTATCATGGGGTTCTCTTGGCATGTTTTTCAGAGGAGGTTTGCCATTGCCATCCCCTGAGGCTGAGAGAGTGTGACTTGCCCAGTGGGTTTCCATGGCCGAGCTGGGATTCGAACCCTGGTCTCCACAGTTCTACGCTCAAACTACTACTCTCCTGGGCTATCTAGATACAAAAGAGACTTCCAAACCAAACTATGCCCCAGCACAGTTCAGCAAAATGGTCGGCTATCAATGAAATAAAAACAAACTCAAAGATCAATAGAAGCAGTGGTCCAGTCTAAAAATGAAACACCATTAACACTTTTAAGGATGCGGAACAACAGCATTTGGTGTGGATTCACACACATGTTCTTTCCTTATGAAGGGATGGCTCTGTGAACAAGAATGGTGGGAAGATGACTCCCACTCACAAGCCCTGTCTGTTGCAGTATTTCCATCCACAGATATACAGAACTGGGGGAAATTCCCATTTGTTTTACTACAGAGTCCATAATCCCCCAGGCATCATCATGATCATCAACAACAACAACAACAACAACCCAGGAACTTCTCCTAGCTCCGCACCTATATTGCAAAAGATTCGGAGGATGCTCTGTACAGGATCTGACCATGACCAATATACAAGTCCTAGGCTAAATGTCTCACAAAACTACAAACCTCAGGATTCCATAGCATTGAACCATGGCAACTAAAGTGGTTTCCAAGTGGAACATTTCCACAGTGCAGATGCAGCTGTATGCGAAAGGTGCTCTATTTTTGGCACCTGCAGCTCACTAAGGTGGCAGTGCCTTTCCCCCCAGAAATCATCTCGAATGCCAGCATGATCTGAAATGATGCAGAAACCCAACCAGAGAGCTTGAAGAAGCCCCTATTTCTTCCACGTCCGGGGTATAGATTTCCTAGTCCTGTTCCTATATTTCCACCTCCTTGTCCCCCGGAGGGAAATTTGCTTTTCTCGCAACTTCAGAATAAATGTGTCACCGATGGTAGCAAAACCCATCTTTCCAATGGCAGCTTGACACCTGTCATGTTTCCAAGAAAGATGTGCCACCCAAATGGGAAGGAGCTAGAATCGGAGGTCATCCCCTGAATCATCATCTTATTTCTCTCTTTCTCATTCCAATATAATATATATTTTATCACACACAGACAGGCAGAAATGTCTTGAGGATTTTGACCATGGTCCCCTTGGCTTTCTCCAAAGGCCCTCAGGCACAACGATGCCAGCTCAGAATATGGATTTTAGCTGGTAAAAATGCAAGTAGCAATGTAGGTGCCTAGGCACCCAATGGAGACTAGGCTAAAGCGCATGTCTTTTTTCCTTCCTTTTGACAAAACACCTCTTATGTCTTCCAAAACAGTGTAATGGGCATAAATTCAACAGGTGCAGATTTGTTATTGTTGTTGTTGCCACTGGAATTGGCAAAAACTGGGGAATTCCTGGTTTATCTGTAGCTCACATTGGAACAGCAGACTAGCAGATATGTTTAGGATGTGAAATGCAATCTAGCCCTTTGCACTCCAATGCTTGCACTAAGGAAATGACTGGCCTTCGAGGCAGCATCACCTTCTTCGCGGAAATAATTTTATTTACATCCTGATCTTCCTGGTGTGCCAATACTCATAAATTATTGGGACAGAGATGATTATATTCTTCTCAACCATTCATCTTTTGCTTTCAGACCCAAGGCCCACTCTTGGATGTGTTGGATCACAACACCCATAATCCCCTGCCAGCTATAACCAGCATCCCATAACCAACGCAGAAAATCTTTCTGATGCCGTCCAGATGTGTTTCACTCCAGTGCTCCATTTTTGGAGTTGTAATCCAACACATCTGGAAGGCCATGGGTTCAAACAGGCTGGCCTACACACAGAGCAAAAGGCAAGGGCCCAAATGGGACAGAGAAGTCCCTGCCTCCATTATACAGATGGGAAAATAGAACCAAGGTGGCTTTCTTTCAGAGCATTGGCGTTGCTAAGCTTTCAATACCAAGGGCCCTTTCATAATGCACAGTTATAGCACTATGACTCCACTTTAACTGCCATGGTTGCGTCCTATGAAATCCTGGGCTCTGTAGTTCTGTGTGACACTAACACTCTTTGGCAGAAAATTCTAAATGCCTCTCCCTAAACTACAAATCCCAGGTTACCATAGGATGGAGCCATGGCAGTTTAGGGTGGCATTGTAGTGCTATAACAGTGTCGTGTGAAAGGGCCTCTGTGACCCTCAGTCCCAACATCATGGCCGCACTTTGGATGGAGAGTGTCCAAAAAGGCAATTCGAAGCAACAGGAGAAATAAAATTCCCTTTACAAAAAAATTCCGTATTGATTATTTAACGTAATTCAAACGTACTTTTCAGACAATCGTACGTCCGGTTTCTCCCAGGTCTTCCCCTTGTAGTGTGTTCTGCATGAGAATGATCACCATCATCATGATGCACAGCCTGCCTTCTTCTCAAGATTAGGACTCCGTGCAGTTTGCACATTAAAATGGCCACAATATAGTTAAAACCATGCAAAAATGCACAAGAGATCTGGGGATTGGGGCTCTGTACAAGCTAGGCCATGTGCTGAGGCATAACATGTACCCAATACCAAGCACAGGGGCATATCTTGCCCCAAAGATGCCCCTTGGTACGCTGACCCCAAATTCGGAAGAGGGTGAGATGTTGGTGGTGGAAACCATGAATAAAGAGAAGGCAAAACTATGTTTCGATGGTGTCCAGTTGCGCATCACTCTGTTACTACTTCAGGCTGGCAAGCACCATTGCACACAACCTTTGGAAAGGTTTTTTTTTCCTCTTAAACTAATTAAATTATATTGATTTTAAAAATTAAATTAATTAAAGGAAGCAAAGGAGGAACACGTCTTCCACCCTACGCTCCTAAAATGCAAAATTCTGGGCATACAGACATCTTGCGGAGAGCCCTGTTTGGTGTGCCTTGTAGTCAAGCAGAAGCATCAGAATTGCAGGAGGAAGCACACATCCAGGGATATATATATTGATGCCTTTCTTTTTCTCTCCATTCTCACATTGGGATCCGGCACATGAAATGGTAAGGCAGCCAAATCCTTTTCAGCCCCCTGATGCTATCCAATTGCTCCCCCCTCCTTTGAAAGCCTCAAATTCAGATCCCACCAAGTGCAGGAGCACCCTCAAAATGTGCAACTTTGAGCAATAGGAAAATCCTAGCTGGGCTTCACTCAATCTCATCATCATCATCATTATCATCATCAATCATCAATATCATCATTTTACAGTACTCATGTCTTTTTGCAGTTGCTAAGGGGTTGATCCTGCCTCTCCACATTCCCTGACCACAACAGACAGCCCTGCTTTAAATGGACAAAGGGGTCTTTAAAATGCCACCATCCCCTGACAGAGCTTTCCTGCTCTTTCCATAGGATGCCCACCTGGCATGATAGTAGGGGCAAAAAGGGGATTCTCTCTCCCCTTCTCCCTCCACTATCACCCCCTTTGGTGCCAAGATCGTCTTGCCTCTTGAGGCAACGTGTCTTTCCAGGCGTTGCTCCGCTGGAGTGATCCCTGGATTGGCACCGGTTGTGGATTTGGATCAGGATGCTGGCACAGAGATGGCAGCAAGCTCTTGGGGGGTGGAGGGGTTTGGAATAGGATCGGGGCAAAGAGAAGAAAGGAGACCCCCCCCACACACACACCCAACCCCAAATGCAAGCTGGCACAGCTATACCCCAAGGAAGAGGCATTGGCACAGGTTGGGCATGGTTGGATCTTGATTCGAAGCAAGAATAGGAAAGAAGGAACCTTTGGGGGGGATATAAAGAAGGGTCAGCCCAGTCTCTCCATCCCATGCACATACCTTCTTCCACTGGCTGTGAAACCCCTTCAGTGCCCCCACAGTGGCAGTGATGCCAACCGGTCTCACTTCCTCGCCATGGTGCCCAACCAGGAGCGCTTCCCTTTCTGGTCGGCGGATGGAGGGAGACCACTCCAGGAGAGGGATGCCTGGTCCAAAGGGAAAGGGCTTGGCTTGGGGAAGGGGGGTCAAGCCTCCAGGAGAGCTTGGTCTGAAGGGGAAGAAGCCCCCCTACCAGCCCCAGAGAGAGAGAGATAGAAAGAGATTCTGCCTGCTTTCTTTCCAGCCTGAAGAGAGAGTGCGCCTCTGGTGTGAAAAGAAGAGAGGAGAGAGGAGAGGAAAGGAGGAGCATTGCTGGTAGAAGAGGAGGAGGCTGGGGGCAGAGAGGAAGGGAACTCTGGGGACCCACAGAAAACAGCTGGCAGAGGGGCAGGGGGGGCAAGGATGCCAGCCAGCAAGCTGGCACCATTACAGCCAGCAAGAAGCTTCCCATCTGGGGCAGCTCAAAGACAGGGTTCTCCCTTAGAAGATCACCAGAGATCCTCCTTTTCCAGGACATGTCCTCCATGTCATCCTCCTGGCCAGGAGGCATCTCCAAAACGTCCTCCATTTGGAGCAGGACTAAGAAGCCTGAGTTGATGGTGCAAAACAGACTGCAGAAACTATCCAGTCTGAAGCTGCTTTAACTGCCCTGGCTCCATGCTAGGGGATCCTGGGAATTGTTTTGTGAGCCATTCAGGCTTCTCTGTTAGAGATCTCTGGTGCCACAACAAACTACAAATCTCAGGATTCCCTAGCACTGAGCGCAGGGCAGTTAAAGCGGTCTCAAACTGGATCATTTCTGTGCGTGCACCTTAGTTTTTAGTAACATCTTGGCTAAATGCACTCTTGGACTATCATTACCATGATTTGTTCTTGTAATGTCCCCCCCCCCCCTGTATGATTTCTATTTAAACACCTTTCCCGGACAAAGAAGCCAGTGGAGCTTTGAAAGCTTGCGACATGTATTTTACGCATTTTGGTTTGCCCCATAAAGGATTTGGGGTGTTATTGGACTTGTGCTCCATGGCCAACACAGCTACCCCTGGGTAGGTTTTCTGGGGTCATTTATGTGCTATTTCCAAAATCGTGCATGGATAGACTGGCACAAGGGAACACCTCCCCATTGCAATGTAGGGTTGGAGTTGGGGTTCAGTGTGTGCACATAAGGGACCTGTTCTTCTTGTAGAATCAGGGCTGATCCAGGGTTGGCCACCACCACAACCCACAACCTTGCTCAACTCTTTCTTTACAAGTCACCCAGGAACTCTGGCTGATCTGCCTTCTCCCAGTGGAGACTGAGCAAGGCATTTCAGCACAGCTATCAATGGACAGCTCCCCTGTTCAGGACAGCCTAGGAATGATGTGTGTGCTATGCGCATTCCCAACCAATGTCCATCCAGCTTGTTTAAAAACCTCCAAAGGAGACTCCACCACACTTCAAGACAGCATCTTCCATTGTCAAACAGCTCTTAGTGAAAGGAAGTGCTTCCTAATGTTGAGCTGGAATCTCTTTTCTCAAGTTTGAATCCACTGCTCCGTGTCCTAGTCTCTGGAGCAGCAGAAAACAAGCTTGCTCCATCCTCAATATGACACCCCTTCAAATATTTAAACATGGCTAACACGCCACCTCTTAATCTTCTCTTCTCCAGGCTAAACAGATCCATTTCCCTCAGCTATGCCATATTGGGCATAGCTTCCAGACTTTTTGACCTGCTTACCTCTACAGAGGACAGCATAGCAGGGGAGTATACAAAAGGATAGTCCAGAGTCCAGTCCAAGGGTCACACAATGCCAGTCAGTCAGTCCTAGCAAAGGGCAGAGGCAAGACCGTAGTCGCAAGGCAAGTCCAGAGGTCAGATAACCAGAGTCATGAATCCAAGAGCAAGGAACAACAAGGCTGCAAGACTGTCATCTGCAAAGAATCTCTGCAGCTGGAGGTCCTTTAAAAGGCCTCAGCTTCTCTCAGCTGAAACCTATTAGCTCTCCTTTTGGCTTGTCTCAAAGACTCCTTGACCTGTCTTGGCTCCACAGGTCCTAGCACCTGCAACCTAGAGTTTGTTCCTCCCTCTGCAGCTTCCTGGGCCTCCTCTGGGACTGTAGATCCAGGCAGCCTCAGATCTGCCCCTGTCTCAGCCTCCTCCATGTCTTCAGAGTCAGAGTCCTCTGACTGTGCCTCTAAGTCAGAGAGAGCTGGGCACATCTATGTTGGAGAAGACTGAGATGTGATAACCATCTTAAAATGTCTGAAGGGATGTCCTGTAGAAGATGGAGTGAACCTGTTTTCTGCTGCTCTATAGACTAGCACATGAACCAATGGGTTCAAACTACAAGAGATTCCACCTAACCATTAGAAAGAATTTCTGTACTGTAAGGGTAGATCGACTGCGCAATGGAGGGTTGTGGACTCTCCATCTTTGGAGTTTTTAAAAGAGGTTGGGTGGGCATTTTTTAGGAGTGCTTTAGTTGTGTATTCCTGCATGAAGGAGGTGGGACAGCCCTTGTTATCCCTTCCAGCTCTAAGATTCTGTGATGAAGATGATGATAGCTGTGCCATGAAAGGCAAGCTTATGTGGCATGCATAGTTGGTGCCAACTGAGCAAATCTGTAAAAAACTTTGCTTGCGTGCTACAATTTGTTCTATCGGGCATAATTTATTCTTAATAGGCTAGTCATGGGAGAGGCAGAGAATCATGCAGGGCCATGAACCCCTCACCGCACTCCCTTCCCCTCCATCAATGAAAATCTTAATCAACTAAACCTTCTGGCTTCTGGGATTTCAGCCAGCAGCACCCGGTGCCCAAAGACTTCCCAGCTTAATTTCACAGCCATACGTACCAGAAACATGCTTTTTCAACACAATCTCCACACTGTCCTGCTTTCGTTCATTTATTTGATTAAAACAATTAGATCTTGCTGGTCCGTCAAGACTTCCAAGATGGCAGTGTAATACAGATTTTGAAAATAATGGCTAACAATCGGAAAACATCCAAGGGAGAATATTGGAAGCAGTGGGGGTGGCTGCGGGCGGAATTACGCCAGCTGGATAATGTTAGTCCAGGCCAAAAATTCCCTCTAAAAGGCAACATTTTGGCTGCGCCCTAACAAGCCAAAGAAGCTGCCTGTTATCATGTCCGATTATTTATCCACCTACCCAAGTCCTTGGGAAAGCTCCTTTAGAAAATTACAATTCCCTATTATTCTTTTAACTCAAGAATCTGAGGTTTTAGACACACAATCCATGTACTGATCCTATTGAGCTATATTCCCTGCCCAACTCAACTAGATGAGCATCTCAGTCTAGTGTCAATGAAAAAAGCCCCCATCTTGTCACCATATGTCACAACTTTGTGATGAGGCATGTTTGGAAGAAGGAGGTTGAGAAACCAACACACACACATGTGCATGCTTTCCTCATCCCTGCCGTTCTCTGAAAGTGGTCAGAAGTGATGAATGGTACTTTCATTCAAGCAAAATGGCAGCCATAGCTGTATCCTAGAGCATACCCAACACAATGGTACTCAGATTAACAATGTCTGTCCAGGGAACACATTTCCAGCCACACCTGAAAATGTTAAAGACTAAACCTGGAACCTTCTGCCTGCAACCATGCGCTCTACCACTGAGCTACAGAGGACTGTATGAGATTTAGCTTTGGAAAGTGAAAAGAAAATGGAGGGAACATGGGGGGCAAGAGCTACAACTGGATCTATTTCAAAGTAAGCCTGCTCACAATGGGAGGGGTCCTTCGGCTTTCTGAAACCAAAAACCCTCAGAGCTATTCTGCTTAGTACCCGTGTCTTTATGACTTTGCGGAAGATTCTGACTGCTTTACTGAGATTTGCTGTGTGGCTTTTATTTTAATGTGCTGTTGTTATTGTTGATGCAAGCTGCTTTGAATACTTGGAAAGGCTACTGAGACATTTTAAAATAAATTAGGAATGGCTGTCTTCATGGCATTTCAGGATTCAGTCCATCACATGGCCACACTGCTCATCATACAAAGTTTATTTTCTATTTACAGAGTTCTTGGTCAGGTCAAGTTCAGAGCAGACCTTTGGTGGTGAAGGCAAGAATTACAAAAATCTGCAAGATGAATCATGAGTGAGGTTTGCCTCCAAGTACCAAGAAGACCACTTACTGTCCAGCTATCTTTACACATGGAGAGGCATCCCAGAAATGTCAGTTGAGAGGACTCCCTGCATCCTTTCACCTCATTCCTGCCATGGCCCTCTGTTTGATTCTGGTTCCCTTCTAGGACTCTTCAACAGAGTTGGAAGGTTCCTCTGGAAAGCCAATACCATGTGGATTCATCTCTTCTTCCAGACAAAGTGAAAAAGCAATAAAGGCTCAGCCACCTCCATCATTCCTTCGATTCATTCCCCTCAACCTCCTCAGCCTTGGGATCCTGAAGGTGCACAGTGATACTTTCCTGGGCCTCGCGGCCTGCCACCTTTAACCGAAGCCGCTCCAAGAGACACTGGGCTGCCTGTGTGAGGCTATGCTGTTGGAAGATGGGAGTACAGTTGAAAGATGGAAAGCAAGAGAAGAGATTTTGTGTCAAAGAATTTATACTTGTCTTCTGGTCTGCCAGGACACAAAATAATGGATCATTCTCTTTACAAAAATATCAACACTGGGGAAAGTTAACTTTTCTGGATTACATCTCACAGAATCCCCCCACCAGATGCTGGGAGTTATAGTCCAGGAAAATTATTTCTCCAGGTTCTGATAAGAACATATATCCAGAAATAGAGTGTGATGATTGTGAAGATAGAAGCAACATACCACTGCTGCTGTCCTCAAGAAACAAAGTGGTCTAAAGGTGCATCAATAAACAGGCACTGCTTGTAAGTATAGTACATTAAACAGGCGAGGAGTGTGTTTATATGCTGGCGTTTCAGTTCTTGTGATGCTCAGCTCTGCTGAACAAGAGTCAGCGCCAAGCTCAGAATAAAATGGAAATCAAAAAGAAAGTGTGTCGGAAGCAAAAGTTGGCAGCGCAAAGTAGATCGGCTACACCTGGAGATCTGGGCTTTTTGCCAGCATGTTGCGGTTAAAGAATTGAATATGATTAGAAGTTATTTGGGATAACCTTTCTTTAATTTATTATGAGTTCTCTAATAATGTTTATTCTGAGAGGAGGAGGAGTGGGCCATGCAGAAGACATTGTAGGGTTGGGGAGAGGAAGTTTCTCAGGGACACTGAGGACCTCTTACAGCCTCTCTCCTGCATATTCAGCTTAATCTGTTTGTTTTTAATTAAGAACTTAGGCCTCTTACGTTCAGGAATACTACGAAGAACTCAGCAACCTTTCTTCTACCCAACTGGATCAAGAAGAATTAAACCTGCCTCCAGTATTGCTCTGGCCAGTGAATGCAAAGAATGGCTCACACATACTTGACTTTTCATTACAGGTTGAGTCTCCCTTATCTGAAATGTTTGGGAGAATATATAGAATGCTTTGGATTTTGGAATACCTGTATTTGCATATATGAACATAATGAGATATCTTGGAAACAGGACAAAGGTTAAACATGAAATAAATGTATGTTTCTTAGACGCCTTATACCCATAGCCTAAAGGCAATTTTGTACAGTCGTTTTAATAATGTTGTGCATGAAACAAAGTTTGTGCACACTGAACCACCAGAAAGCAAAGGTGTGACTACCTGACATGAAAAAGGGTTTTGGAATATTTTGGATTTCAGAATTCCATTTTTAAAAAAATGAAAAGAGGGCCAATGGGAAAGGGCTTGCTGAAACTGCCTTATCCTGCCACCCCCCACCCCTCAGATTTCCAATGACAATCCACACCACCACCATCACAAACCTGGAGAATATGCAGCCCCTTCAAGCACACCACAGCCAGTTCACAGAGCCCATCGCTGGTCAGGTCCACATACTCCATGGACAGGAGAGGACTGGGGAAAGTGCGCTGCCAGAGTAGGTGAAACTCCCCATCAGGCTGACCAAAGGGATGGGGTTTTGTTGTGCCCACCGCATGGCCATGTGAGAACCTGTACTTGTAGCACAAAAGCTCCTGGAAGGCCAAGGAAGACAGATCGCAATCAACAGAACACTCCAAAAAGTCAGCACAGCTTTCACTGAGGAGCACTTAGGCACCTCAGCAATCTTTAGAAGTAGGTTTTCATCATTCATGGTGATAGAACAGGACTAGGCAACTTCATGGAGGCCAAGAGTCAATTTTTGCCACCCAAAAACCCTCCTGCATGGGCCACTTTTCCAGCGCAGCAAACCCAAATATCTATTTTCCTCCTCTCATCAACACAACACCTGCAGCAGGCCCCAGGGAGGCATCAATAAGCTTTGTGGTGGGGTTGATAGGGGGGCCCAAGGAGGAGAAATAAAGGATGAGAGGAAATATATGCTGGTCAAAAGCTTTTCTCCTACTGTCAAGAGTGAGGAACCACTGAAAGCTGAATTCCATTTTAGAGATGTTTTGGAGGGAGGGAAGATACTCTCACAGTAGGCATAACTAAAAGTGCAAAGATGGGACTGAAGAATGCCAGCCTAATTCAGCTTAAAGCTCTCACTGTCATGTCTTGAGAGAGGCATTTCAACCTTTTAGATAGAGTGGGACTGTAACAAGGTTGAAAAATGATCTAATGTAATCGTGGGAAAGGGGTTCTGGCCATCTGGGACAAACAGGGGGATGGGACTAGGATCCTAGGAGGGCTGGATTTAGCCCCAGGTCCTGAGGCTCCCAACTCTCAGCTCTACACATTTGTATCTGGGGCTTTTGCTTAGATTCTTTCAACAGCTGCGTAACCCCCCTTAACTCAAGCACTGACATGTATGATTTGCCCGGCTTGGTGTGAGATGCAAATCCAAGTTCATGCTGCATTATTCAGCACCTCCAGATGTTGGCTCCTCTTGAGTTTCTCTCTGTATCTTCCTAAGAGCTCTCACAGCATTTGCAAGATTTATGAGGCTATCCCAGCTTTAGATTATTTTTGAAAGAAAGAAAACTGCTTCAAAGAGACAAAGTCTGGGAAAGTTGGGTTTTCTGGGCTGCAAGTCCCAGAATCCTGAGCAAGGTGTCCAAAAAAAGTAATTATTCCAAGTTCTGGTGCCAGCAGCTTCTTCTAGATTTCAGCCTCAGCATCTTAGGAAGCACAGCTGGGAGAAACCTTGGCTTACCAACCTTTTTGACAAGACCTGTTATTCTGAGTCTTGTTTAAGATATCACTCTGCAAGCTATTTGTAAAGAGGATTATTATGAAAAACCTGTTCTCTGATAACCCCTAGAGAGAATTTAAGTGGGGAGGAAAACAGCACCAATATATCTGAGCTAATAAGGGCAACAGGAAGACTCAGACTCTACCTGTCCATAAGTGCCAAGGAGAATCTCAGGCTCACAGTCAAAGTCAACGTCAGTTACAAGGGCACAGATTACGCTGTCATAGTGATCACTCAAGGGCAGGATCAACTGGTCCTCAAGGCCCCGCTGCAATATATTTCTGGGAAGGAGACAGGAAAATCGCTCATATCATAGAACACAGCTGGCAAAAAAGTTATTCTTATTTTGGGAGACGCGTCAATAAGGGGTAAAATCCAGTTAAAAATGAACAAATCAAAAAGACATTCTGCACATAGTAGAAAGATACACTGCACACCCTTCCACCCCAACCAGCTAAAATCAGAATAGCTTTTGAATTCCTAGGAGTAGCCATTGAGAAAAGTTTCTCCCATGTCTTCACCAAACAAACTAGTGATGGTGGTAGGACCAAGGGAAAATCCTCTCCTGAAGATTGTAAATTACATATGGGGCTCACATTTAAGTAGACCTAACTGTCCACTCCCCAAACATAGGAGACCAAGTTGTTGTTGTTGTGTGTCTTCAGGCTGTTTTTGACTTACCAAGACTCTTAAGACAAACCTATCACAGGGTTTCTTGGCAAGATTTGTTCAGAGATTGTTTGCCTTTGGCTTCCTTGGAGGCTGAGACAGTATGACTCACCCAAGGTCACCCAGTGGGTTTCCATGGCCAACTGGGGATTTGAAACCGGGTCTCCCAGAGTCATAACCAACACTCAAGCCACTACACCACACTGGGTCTCTAGAGATCAAGGAGACAACAGCAAATACCACCATGACTTGTCATGGTACCCCTCACAAGTGGAAAAGTGGGTGGTACAGTCACAACCCCGGATGGGCCAACATCCTATGTGCAGCTGTACCTTTATAGTAGCACTTACCACCCAGCTATGTTGGGGACTCTCAGTGACTTTACCAATTCAGAAAAACAAAAACTGTGGTAGCTCCAACAACAACAAAAATACCCTCCATATACACTTGACAACTTATTCCATTTCTGTGAATGACACCCGCCTCTAAAAAACACCCACATTTTCTAGCTTTTCAAAGCAAAGTGGAGACTAATCACAGGCTAGGCAGATATTCTGCTCACCTGTAGACAACCGACAGCTCAATAGTGCTGGTGACAAGGACGCTGTGGCTCTGAGCATGGCTGCCAGCACTACCTGAGAGAGAAGGCACAAACATTAAAAATGCACATACAGACACACACACAAAGCTGGAGCGGCCTATAAGGGGAACAAAATTTGGGACCTTCTGCCACTCAGGCTACTGAGTTTAAGGAAACCAGGGTCTCATCCTCCTTGCCAGTTTGTGACTCCAGAGGTTCTGCCATGGCCCCTACTATTTCTTACCATGTAAAGGTGCCGTTCCAGAAAGATCTCCTAGACAGGAGCCCGTGGGCAGGGCAAAGACCAGCACTTTGGAGATGGGACCATCTTGCTGGATGCTCCAACTCTGTAGTACCACTGAGGAAGGGAGTTGAGGGAGGGGAAGAGATAAGAGCCCTCATCAAAGCAATGCCACCATTGCTGGGCAAGTCGGAAATAACAAATTCTGCAGTTCAGCATAGCCAGACGGCTAAAGTCTGTGGTAGTCATGGTGTAGATGGGAGACGAGGTTTGAATCCCAGTTCAGCCATGAAAACCTACTGGATGATCTTCGGCAAGTCACCGTCTCTCAGCCTCAAAGGAAGGCAAAGGCAAACCACCTCTGAACATATCTTGCCAAGAACCTCCTGTGATAGGTTCGCCTTAGGTTCATCTTAAGTCAAGAACAACTTTAAAGCACACAAAAACAGTTGTACAATCAAGTCCCTAGGAAGCCCGATTGTGAGCCAAGGAACCTGCTACTGAACCAACATAAATAAGAACCATTTTAAAACAACTCACCTCTGCTGGAGGGTTCAACATGGGCGACTCGGATATAACCACTCTGGCAGCCAAAGGCTGTGAGGCGCTTTCCTGAATTTGGGATGTTGTACACATCTAGCCACAGCACACTGCAAAGGAGGAACCATCATCATTTTAGGGAAGGGGCCTAAACTGAAAACTGTGGAGAGAGACAGGGGCCTCTTTTACACTACAATAATTATACTTTCATCCCATTAACTGCCTTCATTGCATACTATGGAATCTTTGGAATTCCAGCCTCTGGCATCTGTTGAGTTTTTGTAAGCTTCATTACCACCTCCCAAAACAGTTGTGTAAACTAAAGAACAGTGCGTGAAAGTAAATGTGTACAAGTCATCCTACTATAATGATCTGACCTATTAATAAACCACGATTTCTTTGTAAACTTGGAAAAAGTGTCCACTTGAAATTCCTTCCAACATGCGACTTTCAAAAGCCAACACTACTAAATTTGCTTTTCTCTGATGAAATGTTGAATGCCTGCAGGCATGTCAAAGAAGAGAATGGTTTTTCACAAATAGCTGTAGATGCATCAAAACTGAGTCTTACATCACAGAAAGTGCACATGCATGGAAAGGATACCTTGTCAATATACAAGCTACAGCCCTGCTACCTGCCCTCCTGCTAGCAGCACTGTCTCCCCATTTCTGATTCACACAAGGTTTGGCCTTCCCCACAAACCAGCCTCGCCTTACTTGCTTGGCAGCTCCTTGAGTTCGGGAAAGAGGTTCTCCACTGGCTGTTCCTCAAACTGGTGCAGCTCTTCATTCTGTAAGGAAGGAGTGTCATGCAGTCATACCATAGCTCACCACTCCATCAGGTAAACTGATGCTGCCCAGGCTTTCGACTTATGCAACTCCCCATCTTTTGCCATGGTAAGGAAAGGATAGGTGTGTTTTACCTACACTCATAAGCCAAACAGTTCATGGGGTAAAGCTGGTGGGAACATGGGAGAGTGTCTTCTCGGTGGCTGCTTCCAGGCTCTGGAATAGAGACTTTAGATTGGCACCCTCCTTGCTCTCATCCCAAATGGCATTGCTTTTAACTGCTTTTAATTCTATTGTTAGTTTAACCATTTTTTATGTGATACAAATGTCAAAACCGTATATGTTCTAACTAGACAGGCTGGGCAGGATTTTGTACTCTGCCCTGAATCACAGACTGGGGGGGGGGGGGGCTGCTATTGCCGTTAAAAACAACAACAACAACAGAGTGCTTTTTAAATACACATCACAAAGCAGTGGTCAACAACTAGGTTCTGAAAAAAGCAGAACCAATGGGGGAGAAGTTTATATTATGTTGAGAAGGAGATGAGAAGCTAGAGGAGCTCCGACCACCCTCCACACCAATGTCAGTCCAGTCTTGGCAGGAAAAGGGCACTTTAATTCTTCCCTTCTCAGTGAGAGGCATTGGCAAAGCCTCCTCCTGGTTATGATTCAAGCTTGTGGTAAGCTGCCATGGGTCCCATGTTGCGAGAAAGGCAGGATATCAAATACATGCATGCATACATACATAAATTATTTTTCAGGGCTAAATGGATGTGATGGGAGGGGCATGAGCAAGTGGAATAGCATGTTAAAATTTAAACAAAATAAGCTTCCAGAAAGTAGTCAACCAAGCCAAGCATTTAATTAATAAATAAATATAAAAAGTATTTCTCAGAGCTAAACAGTTGTTGTGGGGAGTCCCTCCAAGTGGAATAGCAGAGTGAAATTTAAACAAAATAGGCTTTCAAGGAGAGCACCCAAACAAGCATTACAGAGGGGAGAGTTCACCAGTGGCCTTACCTCTTTGTACAAATGAATAGCAGGGTCATTACCACTCAGAAGGAAAACTGTCTCTGGCTGCCCACCAACCTGGACTCTGCCAAGAGAGAAGCAGCTTTTAAAAAAATGTCAGTCAAGTTATACAACATACAGTATATTGAGTTTATTTCACCCCTCCCCAATAAGCTTCATTCTGAACCAGACACATGCATATAACATGTAGACACTCAAGAATAAGTGGCGCAAATTAGCAGTTCAGTTTAGACCAGTCTTGTCCAAACAAGCATCTTCAAAATAATTTTTTACAATTCTCATTGTGTGGCATTTCAATCCACTGCCAGTTGATGAACTCCAACAATGGAGATCCCTTAACCTAAAGCCAACCCCTCTTGAATGTGCTAATGGTTTACTTGACTAATTATAAAGGTTGAAAGGAGCAAATCTAGAAGGTCAGGGGTATTACTGAGTTTTAGCAAAGATGAGAAAGGGTTAAAATCATACATACTCTGCATGATAGAGTTGAAAAGGGGTAAACTGCAGCTCCAGGTTCAAACAGCTCTCTAGAGAGAAAAGGGAATGGGGATTAGGATACTCACTGAAGAACAAAAAAGAAACTGGGCCCCAATCCCACACCAAGAGCATGAACAAAGCTTGGAAAAGGCATCCTTTGGATGACAACTGTCAGAATCTCCCAGCCACTGGCTATGATATCCGGAAGACTCTGGAAGTTGTAGTCCAACCCCCCCCCCCCCAACCAATCCCAATTTCCTTCCAAGCATGAAAGAATATATTCCAAGCTTCATTACATTATGAATGTTCAGGGTTATCCCCAAATCAAAAGGAGGTCAGTGCTGCTGAGGATCAGATGTTATCCAGATTCAAATGCGGAGACAATTTAATGTGCATTAAGATAGAAAGTTTTAGTCCGCTTGGTTATAGGGAAATGTTGGCCTCAAAAGTCTCTTCTGGTTGCCAATGGATCCATGTCTAGTAGCTTTTAAATTTCCAGCTCCACAATCCTTGACAAAGCAGCAGGCTCTATAAAAGCCATATTCCACACCTAGAAAAATTAAATCCTGTCTTCAACCACTGTATTGATGAAGATTTTCTTACTGCTTTTAACACAGTATATCACGCTTCCAAGATGCAGGTTTACAGGCAGGAAAGAAACCAGAGAGGGAGAGCTAAGGGGACAAAGATCTTTTCCTCTTTAGGATTCAAAGGCGGAAAGAGGTGGCGAAGACTTACGCGCAATCGAATCTAGGTTATATTCAGACCCTGGCTCATAGTCACAATAAATGTTAAGAAAGGGGCTGGCTTTGTCTCCAGAATCCTGCGGAGAAGAGAAGAAATAAAACAGGCGTAATGTAGTTCATTTCACAGCAGAAATAAGAACACAATAGCTTCATATGTACGTGGCATTGAGGCGGGGGGGGCATCATCTGTTCTGATTTAAGCAAATGGAAAGCTGTCAGTAAAATTATGACTTGAACAGGTGTGTGGGGGGGTTATCCCATCTATGTAAGACCTTTAGTCATAGTATAGCTTTTAACAAGCGCATCTTACTGATAGTTAACCTACTGTGGCAATAAAGAGGTTCAAAAACAGCCTGGAGAAAAAAAAAGCACTGATGCTGTATTCCCAGAAGTCAAATGGAGGTCTTTACAGGATTAAATTTAATTGTAACTGCAAGAACCACTTAATGTGTCTTATTAAGTTTCCCGTGATGATGATTCCAGTCTTTTACAGGTTTGAACAGACTCCCTATGGCTGTCTTAAGTGACAGTTCCAGGAACAAAGTCCTGAGCTCTGAATTCTTTAATTCTAAACAGCAACGCCCAAACAAAGAGCCATGCTAGTCTGTTTTGCATCAATGCAACAGAAGAGCAGTGTGGGGACTTTAAGAAGGAACGGATTTATCACAGCATGAGCTTTCACATATCGCAATCTACCCACTTATCCTCACTTATTACCGGGAGGTTTGTGTTATCACCAACCATTTTTGTTAATGGCCAGTGTTAATAATATAATTTCTGAGCCCAGATTTGCTCTGATATCATCCCCAATCATGTACCCTTGGCATTACATCACAGCCTCTTAGATTATGCTACATGCACCTGATTAAATTAATTGTAACCCACAATGTTATTCTGATAGGTGCCACACCACTCCTTTGATTTTACTTCTAAGTGCATCCCTTCTTTAATGGGGTCTATTTAGAAGATTTCAGGTTCCATTAAAAAGTAGGTCCTGGAAACCTGGGGATCTACTCACTCCTGCCCTAGAACATGAGATCACATCATTACTTTTTGACAGGTTATATACATAGGCGCTGTGAAAGAACCACAACAAGCGTCTAATTGCCTACACACACCTGTGTTAGGTTATATACTTATACAGTTTTATGTTCTTGAATACAACAATTCTAAAAACTACTAAAAGGCAAGGTATAGTTGTGTTCATCTCACACTCATACGTGTGAAGCACTAAATTTGCTAGTTGTGTATAGGACAAGTTATCATAGAATCAGAGTTGGAAGAGACCGCAAGGACCATCCAGTCCAACCTCATTCTGCCATGCAGGAAATCACAATCAAAGCATCCCTGATAGATGGTCATCCAGCCTCTGTTTAAAAAGCTCGATGGAAGGAGACTTCACTACACTCCAAGGAAAGAGTGTGTTCCACTGTTGAACAGCCCTTACTGTCAAGAAGTTCCTCCTAATGTTGAGGAGGAATCTCTTTTCCTGTAGCTTGCATCCATTGCTTCATTGTCCTAGTCTCTGGAGCAGCAGAAAACAAGCTTGCTCCCTTCTCAATATGACATCCCTTCAAGTATTTAAACAGGGCTATCATATCACCTCTTAACCTTCTATTCTCAAGGATAAACATCCCCAGCTCCCTAAGTCGTTTCTCATTGGACATGGTTTCCAGACCCTTCACCATTTTAGTCACCCTCTTTGGATACATGGCTCCAGTTTCTCCACATCCTTTTTAATCTGTGGTGCCCAGAAGTGGACACAGTATTCCAGGTGAGACTTGACCAGAGCAGAATACAGTGGCACTATGACTTCCCTTGATCTAGACACTATACTTCTATTGATGCAGCCTAAGATTGCATTGGCCCTTTTAGCTGCCGCGTCACACTGTTGACTCATGTTCAACTTGTGGTCTACTTGGACTCCCAGATCCCTTTCACATGTAGTGTCATTCAGCCAGGTGCCCCCCCATAATCCTATATCTGTGCATTTCATTTTTCCACCCTATATTTCTCCGTGTTATAAAAACTGCTTACCTTAATGAAGGTAATCCCCACCACTAGGCCTCTCTTGGGGGGGTGACTTATTGAAAGTGTCAATAGACACAATCTCAGCATCGACTGAAAAAGAAAGAGACATGTAAGATCAAGTGCAGCTGAAGGTGGCTGCAACCTGCATGAAAGGTTACAAGGCATCCAGGGTTTGGTTTTGTTGGCCAGAAAAAGGGTAATATAAAGAGTTTAGAGTGGCTTGGGGCTACAAAAACAAACTTTGGGGAGCTGCATGTAAAAAAACCCAGGCTATACTTTGCCCATTCCTATTGCAACTTTGCAAGGGAAAAAGTCAGAAGTCTGAACCAATGTTCATCCAAGGAAGAGAAGAAGAAGAAGAAGAAGAAGACAAGTCATTTTAGGTCTTCCTCTCTTTCTACTGCTTTCCACCCTTCCTAGCATCATTGCCGTTTCTAATTACTCATTTCTCCTCACAGTGTGGCCAAAGTACAACAGCCTCAATTTGATCCTCTTGGCTTCCAGGGAGATGCCAGGCTTGCTTTGTTCCAGAATCCATCTGTTTCTCTTTTTTGGCTGTTCCCAATATCTTCCATTGGCTTTCTTCACCATCCAGCTCCCACATCTGCACATGGAGATGGGGAATACGATGGCTTGGGTGGTCCTCGCTTTAGTGTCAGAGTTATGCCCTTGCATTTTCTGATCTTGCCTAGTTCTTTCATAGCTGCCCTTCCCAACCCTAGTCTTCTTCTGGTTTCTTCACGGCAGTCTCTGTTCTGATCAATATTTGAAATAAAGTATGAGAAATCTTTCATAGAAACATAGAATCCTAGAGTTGGAAGAGACCCCAAAAAGGGCCCTGATCCAGTCCAGCCCCATTCTGCCATGCGGGAACTCTCAGTCAAAACACACCATCCAGCCTCTGTTTAAAGACCTCCAAGGAGGGAGACCCCACTACACTCTGAGAAAGGAGTGTGTTCCTCTGTCGAACTGCCCTTACTCTTAGGAGGTTCCTCCTAATGTTGAGCTGGAATCTCTTTTCCTGGAGCTTGCATCCATTGCTCCATTGGGTCCTGTTCTCTGGAGCAGCAGAAAACAAGCTTGCTCCCTCCTCAATATGGCATCCCTTTAAATATTTGAACAGGGCTATCATATCACCTCTTAACCTTCCCAGCTCCCTAAGGCATTCCTCATAGGGCTTCATGGTTTCCAGACCCTTCACCATTTTAGTCTCCCCCCATTTGGACACATGGCTCCAGTTTCTCCACATCCTTTTTGAATTGTGTTGCCCAGAACTGTACCCAATATTCCAGATGAGGCCTGACCAGAGCAGAACAGAGTGGCACTATGACTTCCCTTGATCTAGACACTGATGCAGCCTATATATGTGTGTGTATATATGTATACACAGAGAGAGACCCGTGGCCTCTCACCTGGGATGTAGGTGAACTGGAGCTCCCTGGCGACCGGGCGGAGCTTCTGCCTGAGGCCTTGGTAGCGGAAATAGATGACCTTCCCCTTGAGAGTGGCAGCCAGGAGCCCCCCGGGGCCCTCCTCCTCCTCCTCCTGCCCGCCTCGGCTGCCCCACTGCTGAGGGCCCCCCTCGGCCCCCTCCGAGCCGGGCTCCCCGCCCTCCTCGGGCCCCTGCCCTCGCCCTCCGCCCCGAGAGGCCCCCGGCAGCGCCGCCAGCCCATAAACGTTGCTCTGCGAGGAGAAACGGGTGAAGCTGTCTTCCAAAAAGGGGCAACCGCCGGAACAAGGCTCCATCTTTCGGTTCAGGCACCGCGAAGGGCAGCCCTCCGACGACATTAATAAAGGGGGCCCTCTCGCTCTTTCTCTCTCTGTCGCCGCGGCGCCAGAATGTGACGTCAGGACACGCCCCTTTTCGCCCGCCCGCTTTCAAAATGGCCGCTCCAGATTCCTTCCGCCCTGTGCGCCTGCTCTGATTGGAAGAGGTGAGGACGGCGTGCGTATACGCCGTGACGTCACAAGGGCGGTGGAATGGGGAGGGGCTAGGAGGAGTTAGCTGCAACTACACTAGAAAAACCAATTCAGTTTCATACCGCTTTAAATGCTCTGGCTACAAACTATGGAATCATGGGATTTTAGTTTTAGAATTATATGTGTGTGTGTATATATAGTTATATATACACACACACACATATAACATTTTAGTATAATATAGTGTGTATATATATATATGTATATTTGTATATATATATGTGTGTGTGTATATACATTGCAGGATATAAATAAATATTTTAAAAATATTTTACAACCATCAATTTATTAATTTAAATACCATAAATAAATAAATAAATAAAATATAACTGTAAAACTACTTTCTCTGTGGCCCCTCCCTCTATATTACTACAGTTATTATATTTATTTATATCCTTTTTTCTTCTCTAGAGCTGGAACTCAAAGCAGCTTACAATTTAATATATATATATACACACACACAATTTAAAAGCATACAGAGGTGAACACTGCTATAGAATTAAACTGACAAGCATTAAAACACACTACTGATTAAAAGGATGAAATGCAGCTTTAAAAGATACATGGTCTTTAGCCTTCTCTGCCAAAGAGTGCAGGTGCCTCACCAAACCCAGACAAAATTCAGGCGGCTTGGCTTTAAATGAAGCCCATGTGAACTTTTTTAACATGGACTTTATGGACCGAAAACGTAAAGAAAAAAAATTTAAATTAAAATGAGACCCAAGCAAAGAAACACATAACAGTAAAGCAGAATATTGAGAATCAGAGCTAAGATAAGTTTAGATACGTTTATTAATGTAGTACCATCTGTGCGAAAGCAAACGTAAAACAAAAAACTGGGGTGGCTTTTGGTGTATTCACTGCCGTTGACTAACGCTCTTGAGTGCATTTGAGGGCTCTGACAAAAGACGATGGTCAAAAACGTAAGGAACACAATGACCAGCAGCAAAATATCCCTTTCTTCTTACCACTGCCATTGTGACAGCAAGCTTGAAAAGCCTGAGACAGTGCAAGCTCTGCCAGTCTCCCATGGAGAGGCTATGCTCCATAACCCATGTCTAAGATAATTATTTCAAACATAAGAGGCTTTAAAAAGTAGAATCCTACACAGCACAGAAAAAGGTTGCAAGGCAGGATACTTGAGTCTGCAAGGGAAGGCAAACCGTCTGTTATCTCTATGCGAATGTGATTAACTCTGGGAACTCAAGACTTTTAAATGCTTAATTGGCACAGTCATTTAAACCTTTACTGTACATTTAAACGTGCCCTTAATAAATAACAAGGGCTGACCAGCAGCGGCCCAATTCCCAGAGAGCAGATTCACACTTAGTTCTCCTTTTCCTTTTCCAAATTAGAAAAGGACATTAAACTGGAAACCTGCCTTGAATGGAAGCAGACAGACAAGCCTTTCGTTTGGATTTTTGTGATGTGCTTTTCATTAAGTGTGGCTGAATTACGTTTTCATATGACTTTAATAGCAATGGATGTATTCTTACTTAGGTTCAAATACCCAGTACTTCCAATATAGTAATTACAGCCTGCTTTTCACTGCTATCTCTCCCCTTACTAGATTCTACAAACGTACTGACTTCATTTGGTTAAATCAAAGACCTCATAATTAAAGCTTTTCCTTAATTCAGGCAGCACTTCAGAGGAACTGCAAGGTTCAGATCTATTCATTTTCAACAAACTATGCCTTATATTTTGGATGCAGTGCTGACAAGGCTGTCTGCAGTTCTGGGTCTTTACAGCACTAAAGAGTAGCTTTTTCAGTATCTAGGAATCTCCTTTTAAAACAGTGGAGCAATTCTTATTCTGCGCCATGAATGAGACCATGTGCCTTTGTTTTGGCACAAGTAGTGTGCAACAGAACAGCCTTCCAGAACCAGGTTCCCCAAAGAGGTTTTGAGAAACCCCCACCATCCCTGACAAACCATGTGAAACTTTCGGAGCCAGACCAGAGGCATTCCAGTTAAGATGGAGATTCACAGTCTTGCATAATGCAGCGTCCAAAAGGACATGTGCAAGTTTATTTTGCATAATTCATACAGGTACCACAGTGCTGCTTTCCTCGGAGGGTTATGTTGCCCTTTATTAAGTGCAGACTGCCCTCTAAGCCCCACCGCTTAGTAGAGGATGAGAAGCTGAAAATCAAGTTCATTCAAATGCTGCCCAAATCTACCAGTATATATATATTTAAAAAGATCACACATACAGTCAGGCAGATTCAAGCGTACAACTGTGTTTATAGACAGAATCACAGCCAGTGTTCAGAAGCAAAAACAACAATTTAGAAGGGCTGATGGGAAGGTGAAGGAATTAGTCCTGAAACACCGGTGGCTGGGAGGACAGATACATCTAAAAACATGCAAGTCACTTAGACAAGCGTCAGGAATTTA
The DNA here is from genome assembly GCF_019175285.1 of Sceloporus undulatus. Taxonomy (NCBI): domain Eukaryota; kingdom Metazoa; phylum Chordata; class Lepidosauria; order Squamata; family Phrynosomatidae; genus Sceloporus; species Sceloporus undulatus. The sequence continues at coordinate 208,603 of NW_024802945.1, forward strand.
AGCTAGAGAGACTACTGTTAGATGGACATTACTTTAAGATTTCCCCCCCCCCCCCCCAACCCATGCAAAGTTTTTTTTAATTGTTTGCTATGCGCAAGCTATCTTCCATCACGTTTGGGCAAACAATTGAGAACATTCAGCAGCGCTTCTTAATTCCAATCCCCATTGCACCCAACCCACACATCTGAATTATAAAAAGTTAACACAAGAACCCCCCATGAAATTTCAAACTCTTTGCCCAGGCTACATGATAAAGTTTCTTCTTCTTTTTTAAAGCCAACACAAGAGGAAACTCAGAAGGGGAAAAAAAACCTTGCAAAGCTTCATGACAATGCATACAGAACATGGAATACTTGGCAAAAGAAATGCTCTTTCCAAACTAAGTATGAAGGGGTGAACCATGCAAGACAAGATGGTAATTATTAAGATGGCTGGCACACAAGACAGAGTTACTAGCATTAAATAGGTTTTTGGCTACCTGCTGCATGGTTCAAGATTTGCCTGCCTCTTGCCACATACAGACAACAAGAGAATGAACACCCAGCATCCCCTAGTGGCTGGCAATAGGTATATATTATGAGCCCCATATGGGGGCGAGTGACTCAGCACCTAAAGGCAAGGGAAAGAGTTGGGATGACACCTTCCTACCTAAATTGAAAAATGGTACACATCTGAGGTGCAAGAAAAAGCATACCAGAAGTTAGGAAGAGAAGCACAGGTTCAATATATGCCAGAACATATCAGGAATTTCTGGGAGATCTGAGATAGATGCAAGTATTCGAAAGGGCAGCAGGGAGCCAGTCTCCAGGGGAGACATGCTCTGACATGCTCATCATGCCAATCTTTAGAAGAGGAAGCAATGCTCCCCTTTTGGTACGTTCAAGGAACGGGATGACGTCGCAACCCAGTCCTGCAATCTCTGAATACAGGAGATAGGCTGGTACAATTCTAAGAGCTGCAGACAGAGGGATAGGGTAGGATGAGGCCACAGTGGCTGGACATCTCTTCTGCTGCAAAGAAGAGGTCATGTCCCATCTTGAGATGAGCTTCAACAAGATTTGGGGGGAGGAGAAGGAAGTGGTGCTATCAGTCGAACCTGCTAAAGCCACACAAGTTTTAAGTTATCAGAAGGATGTAAACACTGGCTCAAGAAGCGATACGCTCTGATATGAGAAGGGGATAGTGAGGCAACAAAAAATGGAGAACTTCATGTTACAGTCTTCATCTCTCTTCAAGTCAGAGCTAGTCCACAAGTGACACTCCCCTGCCTGGCTTCCTGCAGTACTGTACAAAGATGTGGTGGCAGGGAGAGGGGTTATGAGAAAGGGAGCCGTAATAAACCAATTGCCATTCAAGTCCAGTTCCTTTGTGCCAAGACCCCTCTCCTGCCTCCCACAGAGCTGATCCATGCAGGATTCTGCAGATGAGGAGCAGAGGGTGGGGCAGGGCAGGGCTTAGCGCAGGTCCTCTTCTTCACCCTGTATGGTTTTCTTGATGCGCAGGAGCATGGTAGTGAGCCACTGGTCAAGACGAGAGATAGAGTCATACTCCTTCACCTGGTGGCAGAAAAACACAAGAACTGAGATGCAACAAATCTCTAGCCAGGAGTAGTCAATAGTCAAGGTGAACTATTAAAATGCAACTAAATTCAACTTTAGTGCATAACATTCTCTTTTCTATAATAGATTTAATTTTTATAAAAGCATTTCAAAGTTGCCTTTCTAATACATGCAGACTACTTATGGCAGCTTACAACAGCTAATATCACAGCATCATAAACAATCTACAAGGGAAGGAAGCAGAACTAAAGGAAGACTTCAGAAAAAAACTTTTACTAGCTGATGGCAACAGTTTAAGGGCCAGCTATCCAAATTCCACAGGCAATTCCACCATTGAGTGCTGCCACTGATAAAGGCTAAGCTGATCTGTCTTGCTGTTACACCTATTACGTTTTTAATCACCTCTCTTTGATTACACTAAAAAACCAGTAATATCTGTCTATAGCAATCTAGCAGTTTCCAGTTCTGCTGGGAAAATAAAAACCAGGAGTAGTTTATCTTGGATAAAGAAAGGTTAATTTTTGCAAAAAGAACTTCGGCTTGGAAAGCAGGACCCTGATGTTATGAATATAGAACACAGGTTAGTAACTGGCCTTCCTGGAGTGGTTCTATGACAAGGAAGTACTGGATGCTAAGCTAGAGCCAGTCGCCAAGAATGGCAGCTACCAGGTTGTTCCCACAGCTGCTATTTTTACCAGACTCCTTTTCCTTCTATGCTGTCACCAGAGTATAAAAAAAGCTTGGTCTAGGTGCCTCTAACTGTTGGTCCCCTAAACAATTTCTGTGTTTTTAGTGCCCATCGCTGCCAGTCTCTTTCACTCCAGCTTTGGCTGCTCTTCTTCTCAACACATTAAATGTGAAGCCAACGTTTTCCTTCTTATGAAAAAGTCCATGAACACTAGAAACCACCAGCTGGAGACAACATGAGCCATCTCAACAGCAACCTCTCAGTCTAAAGCTTCTTAACCAGGCCAAACCCCTTAGATTCTTTAAGAGACATTAGATACTCTATCAGCTCACAATGTTCACCAGGCTCTCAAGAAATGGCCAGAGAAGAAACTTACTGATTCAGTGTAGCTGTCAATGTTCTGTTCCTCATGAGCATCAAGCAATTTCTATGAAGAAAAAAAGAGATTAGTGAATTTTAGGACTGATTCCCAAACACAGCAAGGTGACAGACTGCAGCAGCATCCATCCCACTGTGACCTTTAACCACTGACCAGAGAAAAATCCAAAGACAGATGCTTTCAGTACATGTACTTCATTGCCTGAAGAGGCACCCAGATTGGAGAACTGTGCCGTGTGATTTGGGAGAGATCCAAGTTTAATGCTAGCAACAGGCCCAGAGTGGGAAAACAAACTACAAGATTTGAATAGTTAAATATTGCCAATTCTTGACATCTTTTGGATTCTGGAGTTCATATTCAGGAACTACTTCTATGCTCCCTTCCACAAATCCTTTATTCAATATTCCTTTTTCTTTGTCATAGTTTGAGCACATAGCCTCTTGCTTCCAGTTCACCATCACTTTCTTGTTTTATATAAACACAGGGATACCTTGTACACTACAAGACTGACAAAAGCCTCTTCCAGTCATGTAAAACAAATGAGCTAGCAAACATCTAGTGTGTACTTCGAAGGCCCAGTAAAAGCTACTCACTTTAACCAGTTTGCATTCTCTGGAGTCTGAGAAAGCTGGAAACATTTCTTCATATTTCTGTACAGCCAACTGATTTAGGGAAGAAAAGGAATAGGCAGCTAGTTAGCTACTAGGCAGTCAAAGAATCCAGTAACATGGCTATCCAGGTTTTAACAAGCTGGACCACCAGAAGCCCCAATTCCTTGCTGCAACATGCTGAAAAGCCCCCCTCTCCCTGCCAGAATTATACATGGGCTTCATGCTATCAACCTAATGTTTTGATCAAATTCTTGCTTTAAAAAAATAACAACTACATGGCTTCAGGCTGTGATCCAGAATTAAAATTTTCAGACCCTGCAAGCTTCTACTCTGCATCTACTAGTGTGGCAACCTGTTACCTCCCCTCATATGATGCAAGAAATCTACAGTGCTGCACTCTCCCCAAATCCTGCAGATATCTGGAAAGGATCAAGCCTTTCCTATAGAGCAGCTTTATTCCACACAGTAGATTCTACAGGTCCTTGGAATTACAGATCCTTGTAATATTTAAATTAGTGACTTCTCTAGGAATACAAAAAGTTGTCCAAACCTTGGCGTTGAGCATGTCAATGCAGAAATGGCAGAGGGCTGCTTTGAAAAAATACTCCTTTGCACTGTACTTCAGCAGAGGACTGTCCATGGCACTGGTGCCCACCTAAGAGATGCCAAAAAGCAGCATATAATCACAGACACATATTTAAACAAGCTCTGGAGACTACATTCAGTTTCATTGGGGTCAGCACACTGCTTGAAACTCCCATAGACTTGGTGCCCAGTTGGCATTCTCCTCTTCCACTGTCAGAGAGAAATTACATAGCCCTTCTAAGACTAAGAGCCCTCCCCCCGACCACCATCTCGAGGGAGAGAGACGAGGCCTGGCCTGGAAAGACTAAGAGCCCTCCTCCTGACCACCATCTTGAGGGGGAGAGAGGCCTTGCAATTTTTTGTATTGTATTGCAATTTTTACTGTACACCGCTATGATCATTGCGGAATAGCGGTCTATAAATAAAACTTATTATTATTATTCTGACAATATAGTTTGTCCAAATACAATTAAGCTATATTAAAAACCATTCCCTTTTCAGATGTTAAATTCAGACTGCCTGGATATGTGATTTTATGTAACCCTGACTCCAGTTTAATTTACATATATTATACTAAAACATGATCAATAAGCTATTTATAATTTACAACTTCAATTAGGAGTTTGTGGAAAACAGGGGTGGGGACACCAATAACCAGACCTGCTCATAGATCTCAATAGCCTTCTGGTACTGCTCCAGCTGAGCTGCATAGGTTGCCACTTTCAGCAAACACTTGTTAGCAGAGCTACAGAAAGAGGAAGATGAGCTTGAGACATCTGAACAAAGAAGAGAACAGCCAACAGCCACCACCCAACCCCACATCTCTCCCCTCTATGCACATATGTGGAAATGTCAGTTGGCTCTAAGACTTCAAAAAGGATCAGCTTAAGAACTGGCAAGATCAAAACACAAGAGATCTTACAGACAAGGCAAGCCAACCCAAAGGGGAAAGAAAGACTGTTGTTTCGCCAGGGTTCTATGGATGAGTAACATATACTGATGTTGGACTAAGGCAAACAAAGAGCTTTCTTTGTCTGGGAATTCTATTATTTGTTTGCCAGGCAGAGGCACCCTCTTCTCAACCGAACTGAAAACATAATGTTTATAAAATGAGAACTAGAATAAGAGGCCTGGTAGCGAAAATTCTCCCTACTTTGTCCTAAGGCTAGAAACTACAACTCCAGCAGCCCCAGGCAGCATAGTCAATGGTCAAGCCAACGGTTACTGGAACTGAAGGAGGCCATGCGGCCTACCCCTCGATTAAGCCAAGCATACTTAAAACATAACTCAGACTCTGTCAATAAACCTAGATCAGTCACCCTGCAAGGCTATACCATTATTTGTCAAACATGTAGAAGGAAAGCTCTGTTATCTTTGGTGCTGTCCAAAAATTTAGGCACTGAAGCACAACAAAATAGTGCCACATAGATATAGGCAGACAGGGAACAAATGTGGTGGGACGGCATAGTGAAGCAACATGTGTCAAAGATAAACACATTGAACATCAATTAAAATGTGAAGGACAGACCAGCTTGCTGCTCCACACCCCTCTTTGGGAAAGGGTTGAGACCTGAGGGCACAAGAAGGAGCTGCTCTTTGGAGGGAGAAAGCTATGACACCAAGAAAGCAGAGGCTTCCCTAAAACTCCATAGGGCTCTGACTTGTATGTGCGCATCTACCACAGAATGGAAATCTAGTGGTCTCTTCCAAATCTATGTTTCTATGAGCCAGTCCGTCCACTGCCTTCACCCTAAAAGTGATATTCAGTATGAAGCAATGTCATATGAATGAGATAAAAAGCAAAGAGATCTGGAGGGAATTTTCCCAAGTCTATCGAAGGGAGCCTTGACCATTTCCCCAATTGCTCCACTTCTCCCATGAAAATGTCTACTACTTCCCCCATCTCCACTCCCTGGTCAATTTTTGAACCCTCTTCTTCCTCAGGTTAGAGGTTATCTGGCTAGGAAAAGCCAGATTTATATAGGATAAGTGGTCGGTATATTCAGAGAAAGTATTTTTTGTTGTTTATTTTATTTCTTAAACTGCCCACTAAACCACAGTTCTGTGGTACACATGTGGTGTGTATGTAAAGGCATACACCACCTTTCAACAAGAAAAATATTCAGGATGGTTTATTCAGGAAGGTTAAAATGAAAAACAAGATACAAATCAACATTAATGCAGATATTATGTGTACAGGAAGGACAACACTTCCTGCAAGGAGAGTGAAAAGAGGGAGCTTTGCACCCATCTCCTCCACCTAAGCTGTCACTGCCATGTATTCACTAATATCACCTTGTCATTTGTGAAGCTCACAGAAAATATGCTCAAGTCACACTAGTTATATAACTAAAACATGCAGCCCCCTGACTCACACTCTTATTTTCAGCATTCTGCCCACACTGGGTTTGATCAAAAGTCTGCCTTGAGATGCCGAGCAGGCAACAAAATTTAACCGCACTGGCCTATTTATAAGGATAGGAATGATATAAATCAAATCAAATACACTTGATCCATCTTCACAACTATTTTGGGCAAGACATGTCTCTGACTTGGGCTAGTTTGCCTTGGGCAGAACTCTTGTTCCACAGTTCAATGCTGTCTTGTCCATTCAGGTGGCCCATGACAGACCACTGTAATTTCTGAACAAGGACCAGTAATAGTTTATCCAAGAGAACTAGGCTGCCAAGGTATTGCCTGAATGGAGCTATTTAGTCAGCTCTTGTTCCGGACTCCCCCCTTCCCCACGGATAGCAAAAAACATAGGACCTTAATGGGGGTACAACCTGAGTCAACTTATCCATGCGTCAATGTAAGTACTGTATCTTAACTCTTATTTAAAAGAAGGAACCATCCCCCAGTGAAAAGCAAGAGTATAATCTGTTGTAGAAGCACTAACTCCCTCTACTCTCATCCATCTAGCCTTAAGAGTAAGCACAAAGAGTTATGTCTGCTGGAAATTTGTATGTTCTTTGACATTATAGCAAAATCCATAATTTTGGCCCAAAACTTGCCCTCGATTTATACATGAGGTCGACTTATAGTTGAGTATATATGGCAGTACTCTGGGATACTCATTTAAATAGGGAAAAGCACTCCTGATCAAAGCTACTACCTGAATGTCTTAAAGCACTGAAGTCTAGGCGGACTATTCAACTCTTCCAGGAAGAGTCAGCAACTCCTAAATCAATTAGATTTTGATAAACAACTCTGCCTTATCTGGACTGAGCTGTTTCATCCACTACTGACACAAGGCACCCATTCAGGGGACCCACTGCATTACAAAGTTGTTTATAAGGTGGCTAAGCAGCACACTGAAGAGTCCTCCTTCCAAGAAAAAAAAAGGTGCCTCATGTGATAAATCCCATAAGAGCAGCAAATCCCTGGCATCTCCTTCTGAGGCCTATCCAAGAGCTACCATAGAGAGTTACCATAAAGCAGTGATTTTATCTGCTCTGAACACCCAACTAGAAAAGGGGACAGGAATAACAGAACTCTCCAATTACCTATTAGATTCTTCACCTTTATAGTAATCTGCAGCTTGTTCATAATGAGCTATTGCCTGGAAAGGAAGCAGAGAAGAAAAGGAAGGATGAGAACATAAGGTCAAACAAAAGCTTTGGGTTCAGAGCAAAGGTACATGTTGTTGTTTGTTGTTAAGCTGACCCCAACACATGGTGACCCTGTGGATGAAACATCTCCAAATCTCTCTATCCTCCACTGCTTTGCTGCCAAAAAAGAAGAAAACTAGGAATGTGAAGGGCAACTATGAAAGAACTAGGCAAAATAATAAAGAGTAAAGATATACAAATGAGCACTAAAGACAGAATTGTCAAATCCACTGCATTCCTCATCATTATGTACAGATGTGAGAGCTGCTGTCAGAGTTAGCACCCAGAATCCCAGACAATCAACCAGTCAGCTTGATTGATATAATCAACAGCACTTTATTGATAGATCCAGAATCAGACATGTGCCTCACTCAGCTTCTTAGCTGAGACTAACCACACCCTCCCAAAGACAAAGTAACAGAATCCCCAAAAGCCAAAATCCCCTCCCTTGCAGAAACCCGCCAAGCGAAGCCCCTCCTGGTTCCCACAGAAGTGAAAACACATTCCCAGCTCTGAGCGCTCTGAGAGCCAGGCCCTCAAGGCCACTAGATAAGACACCTGGCCCTGCTATGCACTAACTATCACTATCTACTTTTCTACTGCAGCTAAAGCCCCATCATCCCCCAACTACTATACTATACTACAAAACACTATCTGGTAGAATACTAACAGGATTCTAACAGTTGCACAGTGAAGAAGGCAGACAGGAGGAAAATCAATTCATTTGAGATGTGGTGCTGGAAAAGAGTACTGAGGATACTGTGAATAACCAAAAAGAGAAACAAATGGGTCCTTGAACAGATCAAGGTTGAATTCCCCCTGGGAATCATCTGAAACATGGCTGTTAGAAGAAGCATGATTAAAATGAACACTTCAAATTCTTCTCATCATACTCATCATCATCATCATCATCATACCTTTTCAATGTCCACAAGCTCCGTCTCATAGATCTCTGCTATTGTTATGTGGTGTTTGGCTGCAATAGTGAAACGGCCCTAAAAGAAGAGAAAGACAGAAAGTGAATAAAACAGGTATGAACATCCAGGGGCAATGGGTACATATGTGTAGCCCTCATAGCCCCAAAGCACTCCAATTTTAGGTCCTAGGTAGTATCTAACTGTGCTGAAATCTGGCAACTATCTTGAGTCTCCTGGCTCTCAGTGAAACCCTAGAAATCAATCTGTATCCACTCAAATGTTCTCTCAGCCTTCAAGCAAAATACATATTCAGAGGCATGATGCATTATCAAAGTACACCTGGCACACATGGAGACTGAAGGATTCAACAAACCTGCACAAGTTTACAAAAAAAGAGTAGTAATCTAGGCTAGAGATCAGCCATACCAGCTTCAACGTGTTCTTGATTCACTTAGAAAAAGTAACCTGCTATATATTTAAGTACTCTCAACACCAGTAACATTGTGCTTGTCTACATATATACACACTGTCTTATATGTCAGAGATGAAACATTTGTGGCCCTCGAACTGTTACTGGACTACTATTATAGGTTTTGCTGCTGGGAGTAATAATATAAATCTTCATTTATTTCACTCCAGAATGCAATGAATGATTTCAGTACTTCTCTCCCTGCTCCATGAGAATACAGGGAATTCTGCCCATTTTCCAAGCTTTCTTCACTATTTGGAACTTCATTTGGGAAAATTCATTTGCACAGAGCTGCACGTGGTTTGTCAGCATGAAAGAAAATTATTTCTGCATAAACAGTAATATTTTTATATGGGAGGCTGTGTATATTGCACAAAAGGTGCTATTTCCATGCCCAAATATAAAATGCATGAAATATTCTGAATCTTTTAAAATTAAGTTCTGAACTTCACACACATATGACATTAGCTTACCATGTCTGTGTAGATCTCAATAGCTCTGAGGAGACAGTTAATGGCCTCTGTTAATAAAAGAAGAAGACAGTGTTGCCAGCTTTAAACATGATAAAATGAGGAAATAAAGCCACCCGACAGCCATCTCCCAGTAAGGAACAAAGCTGTGGGTATATATATGTACAGCACAATTCCTTCCCTGAGGATTAATAGCAACTTAAGAAAAAGCTGCTGAGGTCTGCAGATCTTCTGGGAGCTGGAACAGGACACAAAGCAGTCCTGGAGAATTGATTAATTTGTATTCTCAACAGTTAAGGGACGTATGCAACTAGCCCCACACCCAAATTCTGCTCTGAGAACACTTCAGCGATTATCCAATGCTCCTGACCACTTAAGAGGCATGCACAGCTGTATAGCCTGGGCTCTAGTATCAAGAGAGTGGGATCCTATGCTGCCCTTACGTGGCCTACTGAAGAACTGCAGCATTGGCAGTTTTACTGAAAAGTTGGTCCAAGAACAGAAGCAGTCATGGCTGAACATTTCAAAAACAGAACCAAGCTTTCCAAAGTAACTTTAAATGCTCAGCACAAGATTACTTTATCCCACTGAGTCCCCTTCCCTCTGGCTCCACTAACAATCTTCTCCACAACTGCAAGCGTGTGTTTCATTTAACTATTCATATGCCACTCTGACACCAAATTCATAGACACATACAAACATGGTAGTTTAAATATATATATTAAAAGCTTTAATCCAGTACCAAAACATTAAAGTGGGATCTGGAGTAATCACTTTGGAGGTTTCACCACTAAAAATGTCTTTTACTTTACCCAATGGTGGCACCCAGGAAAACTCCTAAAGTCCTACATGGAGACATGTACTCTTCTGTTATTAAATAATGATGGGTTTTAGAATTCAAACCCAGCATCTTTCATCAGAATCAGTTCAGCAAAGCCAAGAGTTGCAAGTGAATATTTGAGCTTCTCTGGCACACATCTTAAAAGGGTGGGTAAGGACCATTCCCACTGTCTGTTCCATCACCAGCAGAATGCAAGGCTGTCCTCACACAAGCCAAACACAAACCAAACCATACCAAACACAAACTAAAGGCAGACAATCCAAAGGGTGACAGCCATTTAATGTCACCTCTTTTAAAAAACATGTTGCTGGTGCTTGCCCTTGACCATCCCCAATGCTCTGCCTCCCTCAGTGACAAGGCTGAAGCTCACTCTTTAGCTCTGCCACCACAGCCGATAATCAGAATGCAAATCTCCAAAAGATTAAGCAAATCCCTGGGGAGGATTAAATTTGTTTTCTCCTCAGGTTACTTTATCATCTTTCCCCCAGAAATTACTGACAGAGTCAAGGCAGGCACAGGAGAAGGCGATCTCCTCCTCCTCCGCTGGCGCCTCGTTTATTTGCCTGCCTCTTTTCCTGTTAATAAATGCCAGAAGTCTGACACACAAAATCCTGAGTGAGGAATCCTCTTTAAGAGGCGAAGTACATCTCCGACAGAAAGAAAACACAGAGCAAAGGCCCTGCATACCCTAGTTAACATTGCAGGAAAACAAACAACAAGAAGAGGACTGAAGAACCTGCTCAAAACTACTGCCTTCAAGGGGTGAGCATGTCTTGACGTTGTATCCTTGTCTCACCAGAGGCTGGAAAGATCACTGTTGTCAACTACACCACCGCAAATTCCCCAGCTAATATTGCCAATGGCCATGCTGACTAAGGCATTCTGGGAGTTGTAATCCAAAGAAGCAACTTTCCTGATCTCTACAATTTCACACAGTTTAGCGAAGTTGAAAGAAAGGCTTTAGTTATCCTTGTTATTTCATATCAAATTACACAGAAGAGTCTTAGGACTCTTACATCTGTTCATGAGTATAAACACAAGAAACCCCTAAAATGAGGTCTGAATACAGAGATATTTAAATGTCAAATACACTCATGAACTGGAGTTATGGATTTCATGTCTGTAAGATCTACACAACCCAGTGGGAGGGGATTTGTTAACTTGCATCTCTTATGCAATGCTGCAGACTAAGGATTCCTACTAAAGCAGGACATCTCAGTGCATAATGCAAAGAAGCCAGCTGGCATCGTAGCTTCCGCCCTTCAACAGCCTACGTGACTTGCAGCTTTGGAGAAAGTGAGGAAGCATTTACAGGGCAGCATTTGGTTGCCAAGATGCAACCAAGTCCAATACAACTGCTTGCATTCAATTATACTGCCTTAATAAGACAAGATCAGTCTCTCTCTCTCTCTCTAGCCAAAGTATGACTATTCAGTTGTAGGCATTGTCCCCCTGTCTTAGCCACCAGACAGGATGGGTAGGCAACTACAAAAAAGTGTAGAGTATGAATACAATATGCATTTTTCAGCAAGAAACTGTGCATTCGGTTAAACCCAAGACTTTGTGTACTCTGAATGATGGAAAGTTCTGGAATTTAAATTCTGCTGTTTAAACATGTCTGCATAGGCAACAAAACAATCTACTATGCATCTAAGATGCAAGCGTTTAGAATACTTGTGCAGTACAAATGGACCTCATTCCATGAAACATTACTGCACTTACATACCCCTTCTCATAATCAAATCCGGCCTGAGCTTTGATAAGACAGCATTATAAGATGAGAATCCACTTTACGCACCTTGAGGATCTGCTTTCTTGAAGGCATTGCCTGCATCCACAAAGCTCATGGCTGCATCATGCTTGTTCTGCAGCTGGAGGTGCAACTGAGCAGCCTGGCAGAAAGCATTCCCAGCAGCTAGAAGAGAGAAAAGGGGATGATATATGGCTGTGTAAGACTTGGAATTTGTTAAAGCACATTACAGATCCAAAACCAGAGTCTCCATGTCAAACAGAATTGGCTGTTTTTAAGAAAGAACTTTTGATAACGTTCTAAACTACTGTATTTTGACTGATATACATAGTTTAGATACTTTTAAACAACAACTGTTGCATTCTTTGATTTACTCTATACTATAAGCCATCTTGAGTTGTAGCTCTGGAGAAAAGGCTGAATATAAATAAAATAAAAATCCCTCTTATTTCTAGAAAGGGCTGGGAAGCTTGTGGCCTTCCCAGTGTTGCTGGACTGCAACTTCCATCAGTTACAATCACAGCCTGGCCAAAGGCCTGGCCAAAGGCAAAGAATGTTAGTAGCTGAAACTCAAAAATTTTGAAGGGCAGCAAGCTGTCAACCCTGATCTAGAAACATGAAGATGGCTAGAGTAATGGGGTTTGGATTCATATTCCTATAGTTATTATTATGCTGCTAATTGTTCAGAGGCTTAAGCATCTGACTGCAGAGCTCTCGTCTTACCACCCACACAACTACCACCTCCTAAAATACATTTAGACTTCTGGAAGACAAACAAAACAGATTTCACCTTTTCCTTACATAGGCTGCTGCATCATTCCCAGTGAAACTACTGGTTCATCTAGCCCAGTGCTTCCCAAACTTTGGTCCTCCGGGGTTTTGTTTCACTTTTTGGACTTCAGCTCCCAAAAGCTCCAGCCAGCTGGGTCAACAGCCAGGAATTCAAAAGTTCAAAACACCTAGAGGACCAAAGTCTGGGAAACCCAAATCTAGCTCATGATGACTAGCAGCAATGATCCCAGGCTTGAGAGAAAGATCCTTCTCAGGCCAAACAGGATGCCAGAAATTGAACTTTAAACATTCAAAGGGGATGCTTTCCCACTGAACTACAGCCATTCCTCTGAGAATACTGTCCACAAACCATAAAACCTAATCTATCAGTTCACAAGAAACTGGTTAACACAGCAGACTCTCTTAGCAGTTTCTGGTTTTACAAACTATTATAGATTTATTCTTCTGAAGGTAACAGGCTTCCAACGCCTGTTATATTTATTCTTCTGAAGCTAACAGGCATCCAACGTCTCAAACTGTGAAACACACATCTGTGCTGCAATGTGAGCGGAAGGGAACTGCACCACAGGCAGATGCAGTGATGTGCATCTCATCAATATGAGCATGCTGTTCATGAACTATAATCTGAGTTTAATAAACATAGCGTTACAGGGATGATACGTACCACTCCAGTTCTTTGCCATTTTAAACATATTGGCTGCTCTCGCATAGATATCACATGCTTCTTCAACCCTGGAAGAGCCACCCCTAGGGTGAAAAATAAAATACCACAGCATCAGTTTGCTATACTAACAAACACAGCCACCTGGTCACATATGAACACTGTACAGAAAAAGAAGGGCTTATCCATTGCAGAATAATGTACCACTTTAGACTGGTTTGCAACTAATTCTAAACATGGAACAAAATGTATACTTTGTAAGATATTTTTGGAGGCATATTTGTATATCTAAATACATCTTAAGCCACGCATTTAGAGCTATCTTGTCTAGAAGAGGGGAAACAAATACAAGGACTGAAACCCAAGCCCAGAGGAATGGTTGAAGAAGCTAGGTATGTTTAGTCTTAGAAAAGAAAGAAGACTGAGATGATGACCATCTTTAAATTTCTGAAAGTCTACCATGTGGGAGATGCAGCAATCTTGTTTTTCAATGCTCCAATGGATTCCAATTACGAAAGGAAATTCTGTCTAAATATCAGAAAGAACTTCCTGACAGTAAGAACCTTTCAGCAGTTGGACTGACTGAATAGGCATGAGGAATTTCCAGCCCACAAAGCCCTGATCCAACCTTTAAGCCTTTTGAATGTGACATATGCCCACAGCAGAGACTCTGTAAGGATTCTTCCAGGCTACTAGAACATGGTGCACTCTTTTTCCATGCCTTCAGGCTTATTCTGGCTCCTTGGAATGCAATTGTACTGCAGAAACAATGCAGTTTGAGCCTGCTTTAACGGCCATGACTCAAGGCGATGGAACTCTGGGAATGGTAGTTTGCTGAGGCACCAAAGTGAAGCTTTAGGGTTGTCATAAGTCAAAAATGACTTGAAGGCACACAACAACAAGGGCAGTTTGGAAAACATGGGAATGTTACAGCCTTTAAAGATTTTTTTTAAATCACCGGAGAACCTTTTAATCTGTAACATGTCCTCCAGCTAGAACCTTCCCTAAGCTGAAAAGCATTTAATGAGACCTATATTCTAAAATCCTTTGTAATAGCCTTCATCAACCTGACAGTCTTTTGATGCTTCAGCTAACATTTCCTATTACTCCCAGCTGCTGGCGATGCTGGCTGGGCCTGATAAGAGTTCGAGCCCAAAACGTTTGAAGGGGATCAGGCTGGAGAAGACTGCTTTGAAATCATACCCTAAACCGTGTATTTGATCTCAATTGCAACCTCAAGTAAAAATCACATTCATAACTGTCATACAAAAAATCTTTCAGGACTGTCTAAAACCACAAATTTTAGACTTTCCCTATTCATTATATAGAAAATGATCTGCCTTCCCTACAACCATCATCCAGTTTGGTAACTATAGCCAACAATCTTGGAACTGCATTTTTGTCAAGATGCAGGTGAACAGAGATCTCAACATCCGTCTTCACAAAATTACAATTCCTAGAACTCAAATGGAATGGATTGTTCTTTAAGAAGTAGGTGCGTTCTTTAAATATACAGCCCCAGTGAGTCCAGTAAGGTATACAGTAGTCCCTTCACATTTGCTGGGATTAGGAGTGAAGGAACCCTGTGAACGTAAGAAGAAGAAGAAAATGCAAATACAAACCACTATTCTTTTTACCTAAGATATCACCTATCTAGGAATCCCCAGGTTCTCCAGTGCAACTCTATGGTCAACATCTGTCAGACGTTGATCACAGAATCATGCTGGAGAACCTACAAGTGCCCAGAGAAGTGTTTTTTCTAGGAGCTTCTAGGTTCTCCAGCACAACTTCTGGCAGATTGGCGCTGGAGGACCTAGAGAGAACATATTAAGCAAAACCGCAAATAATCAAAGTCACAAAAGGCAAAGCTGCAAATGTGGAGGGGCAACTGTACTTACCCTAACCCTACACAGGACTCTGTGACCAGATACATTAGTGCCCCACACTCCCATACACATTAAGCAACCTAACATGATTATCTCCACATGCTTATATCCATCAGTAAATGGGACTGTGCCTCTTTGGGCTTGTAAATGAAGTGTTCTGGGTCGGAAAAACAAACAGCCTTCAAGTATATCACTTCTGTTTTATCATTTCTCCCTCCCACTCCCTTTCCATCCTAGAAGCAAATCATTTCCTCCCATCAACTATCACTGCCAGCCATGGACCATGTTCTTTCTCACAGCATGTGAAAAATCATTATCTATTTCAGCTCCCTGGTGAAGAGGTGTTCCGCCTCTCAGGGCTCAGCTGTGCGTTCTGTGAGAGGGAAAATCAGCCTTGAGTCACCAGCTCTGTCATATGCCTCCATCCCTCGCCTGCCTCCTCTCTCCACCAAGCGCTGGCTGCTGCTGCTGCTGCTGCTTCAATAACAGACATTGCCTGCAGGAAAAAATCTGATGCACAGCTAGCTAGGAAAGCTGCAGGCACAGGCCAATTCTCCCTTTATTGCCAACAGGTTACTGGATTAGGGTTCTGTCTAAGCCCCATTTGCAAGAAGGGAAAAAGCTTTTCAAACAAATATTGGTTTTATCATAAATAACTCAAGGACAACTGAAGCTTCCATCTCTCTCTCTCACACACACACAATACAATGTAATCCCATGTTTGGCTCCAAGCATTCAGTTTTCCAAGAAAAAGCAGCATCTCCCGCTGCTGTGCTTTTCCATTATGCTGCCCTGAATCATCTCCCTTCATTTAACTCACCCCAAGCCACAGATTATGCAATAAGGGAGGGGGAACCACAAAGGCCATCCTAGAATAGAAGATGAAAGGAGCAGGCTCTTTTTCTCAGTGAGAAGACAGATCTAATTGCAAGGAGGAGATCCAGAACTGAACAGAACCAAGTTTGGGTTTTAAGCAAATAAAGGATTCTTCAAGACAGGCCCACATCTTATGGCTTCATTATTTGTTGGCTTCGTCACTCTTAAGACAAACAGAGAACCATGGCACCATAAAGGCTAATACATTTATTACAGAATCAGCTTTCATGGATTATAGTTCATCTCAGAAACCCAAGCAGCATTAATGTTTTAATTGCCACAGGCCTCTGCTAGCCTTAGGAGTGATGAGCAGCATTCAGGAGTGTTGTAGTCCAATGCATCTGGAACATTGGGGGAAGCTCTCTTGCAGACTTTTCTAATTTACTGAAGTCCCGTTTACAAATTTTCAGACAGCTGCAGTTTTTGAGGTTGGGAAGCAAACTCTTGTTTGTTAAGTTATCCTTCTGAACTTCTTCAAAGGTGAAGAGAGATCAAGGCTCATTTACAGGCAACCATACCTTAGTTAATATAGTGATACTTCAAGAGCCAGCCTGGCTTACTGGTTTGAGCAGTGGACTATGATTCTGGAGACCAGGGTCTGAATCCTTGCTCAGCCATGGAAAGGCACTGGGCAGCCTTGGAGAAACCACACTCTCTCAGTCTCAGAGGAATACTGTGCCCAGTTCTGGGCACCACAATTCAAGAAGGATGTAGACAAGCTGGAGTATGTCCAGAGAAAGGTGCCCAAAATGGTGGAAGCCCTGCCCTATGAGAAATGGCTTAGGGAGCTGGATATGTTTAGCCTAAAGAAGAGAAGGTTAAGGGGCTGACATGATAGCCAAGTTTAAATATTTGGATATCATGTTGAGGACTGAGCCAGCTTGCTTTTGGCTGGTCCAGAGGCTAGGACCCAGCAATGGATTCAGGCTATAGGAAGAGATTTCACCTAAACATTCCTGGCATTAAGAACTTCCTGAGAGTAAGAGAAGATGCTCCCTCAGAGTACAGTGGTCTCCTCTTTGGAGGCTTTTAAACAGAGTCTGGATGGCCATCTGTTGGGGATGCTTTGATTATGAGTTCCTGCATGTCAGGGGTTGGACTGAATGGTGCCTTGTAGTTGCTTCCAACTCTATGATTCTGTGATTCACTCCAAACTCTGCCCACCCTTAAGCACAGCAAATCTAGGCTGATCCTACATAGGTGCTTCATTCACATAAGCACTCCTGCTTTCAATAAAATTCAGTGAATGAAAGAGCATGATCAACAATACTAACACACTTTTACTGAGAGAGCTGATAGAGGGCAATTAGTCCTAAGAAACTTAGCAAACCTTTCCAGGATGACAAAAGCTCTGGTAGACTAACCAATCACAAGCCACTACGTATTTGCACAAATCCTTAATCCTCACACGATTGTATTAGTCTGCCTAAGCTTTAGTAGCTCACTGCCTTCTGGGAAATGTACCTGGGACTTAACTACTCTTCTGCCTTACACAGCCTGGAAAGCTGGAACAGTAATAGAAACTAAGCCAAATCACAGCAGCTCAGATGCTACTATGACCTTCTCTGCCTTCTGTCAAGCCAGAAGCCTCTAACAGTCAAATTGCAACACTCCAGTTATGCCCCTGGGAAGCTGTGAAAGGCACAAAACTGGAAAAACAGATGAAACCGGAAGACTTTTACTCATGGACAAACCGCTGGGGGCAGGAAAGAAGAAAATGTGTTTTGAACAGGCTGGAGTACAGATTTCATGGTGCAAACTGGCATCAAGGCTACATGGAATGATACAAGAGACTGCAGTTTGAACCGCTTCCTCCAGGTTTCTATCCAGGTCATGTATGATACTGTCCGCCAAGTCCTTTTACTTCCGCGAAAGAGGACAATTCCCCTAGAATATTTACGAATGTGAAGAAAGGGGACAGATTAATGCCTCCCCTGGAAAGAGATTAAGGCCCACCTCTGGTGACTGGAATTGAACCCTAAAGTTCTGCAAACATAACAAAAATGTGGACCAAACGTTTAGTTGTGAGAGTGACAAACTGCAAGATACACATATGGCAGTGGATATGAGGAAGGCTCTTTACATGACAAGCTACCAAGATATTTTGGGCTTCCACAAGAACAAAACCAATGGCTTTCAGGAAAATCACCTTTTGTGTATTTTCTTTCAGGCGTCTCCTATTTATTCCAGCTGCTAACCAAGATAGGCCCAGAGCTATCTTCAATTATTGTCCCACTCATACAAACAACAGACCACCGAGATGAAACCCTAAAACTCATATTGAATACTCTCTTCTGCTCTTCCTTAAACGTCTTGTAATTAAGTTACACCCTCGCCTCTCAATTAATATTTGCTACAAGACCTCCTGATCAGCACTTCCAGAGGTTACTCCTGCCTCACCAGATTGCTCCAACAGGTTCCTGTTTCGTCTTTCTATCATGCCACCGAATATATAAAACTGAAGAAGCATGTGGATTTCCATTACAGTATACGCAGCAGTCGTAAAGAGGCACCCTTTGAATCAGTTCCCAAGGAGTAGGTAAAAGAAATCACATTCCTACAACTCCTATGGCATTCTGAGATTTGGAGTTTAGTGAGACACTCAGCCTTCTCTCTCAGGGAGCTCCCCAGGAATTGCAAAGGCAGTTAAAGCGGTGTCAAACTGCATTAATTCTGCAGTGTGGCGGCAGCAGCCCCAGGCACCAGCCATCACTAAGACCCGGAGCAGGAACTCTGGCCTGTGTGAAGCCCTTTTTACCTGCCCTGGAACTCCCTCCATTCCTCTTCTGTGGGTGTGACTCCATTGGCTTCTACTAACCTAAGAGAAGAGAAGCTTCTCCCTACTTAGTGATCTCCAAAGCCAACAGAGAGAGAGAGAGAGAGAGAGCCCTGTGAGCCCACTTCAGTATAAAAAGAAGTATGGCAGTACCTTTAAAACATGCCAATTTGTTTCATAGACTCATAGAGCCAAAGTATTATAGAGCTGGAAGAGACCCCAAGAACCAGCCAGAGCAACCCCTGCCATCCTGACAGATGGCCATCCAGTCTGTTTCAAACCCTCCAAGGAAGGAGACTCTGCCGCAAACCCAGGCAGTGCATTCCAGTGCCAAACAGCTGTGACTGTCAAGACGTTATTCTTCATGTTAAGATGGAACCTCTTTTCTTGTAACTTGAACCCACTGCTCTTCTGTCCTAGTCTCTGGCGCAGCAGATTGCTCCATCCTCAACATGTTGTTGCTGGGTGCCTTTCAAGTCAGTGACCATATCGTGGGCTGTTCTTGGCATGCTTCTTCACAAGGAGTTTGCCATTGCCAGCCTCTGAGGCTCAGAGAGTGGGACTTGCCCAAAGATCACCCAGCGACTTTCTATGGCTGAGAGAGGACTGGACTCCTGCTCTCCAGGGTCACAGTCCAATGCTCAAACCACTACAGACTGGCTCTCATCCCCAATAAGACATCCGTCCTTTCAAATATTTAAACATGGCTACCATGCCACACCTTCACCTTCTCTTCCCCAGGCTGAACATAACCACTTCAGTGGCTTCCAGACCATGGTTTGGCATAACACCTTTCCTGGACTCAGGACAGATGAAGACGTGGGCTGCAGGCCACAAAACCTTGGGCCAAAAAGACATCCTTCTGTTTTTCTCCCTCTCCTCTCTCTCTCTCTCTCTCTTTGTGCAAACCAAGCAAAATGCTGTCTCTTCAGTCTTCAAATGTAATGTGTAATGTCTTTAGCCTTTTAAAAACCGTTTCATTCTTCCTGAAGCTTTGATACTTTGCATTTCACTTGAAGCGTTAAATCCTCGACTGGGAGAAAGGGGGGATAGAAATGAGTCAGGAATCATATCCTCTCCCCTTCACATCCCTGATCCCTCCTTCAGTTCAGCCCGGAGGAGGCGCCTGCTTCAGCCCTGCCTTTGCTCATCAGGGCCTGCCTTTTTCCCTAGCAGTATGCCCTAGTGGTTAGAGCCTTGGACTGCTTCCTACAGTTCCCAGGATTCCCAGCACTGAGCAGTTAGAGCAGTCTCAAACCGGGTTATTATTTGCACCTTCCAAGCGCGGATCCTTTCAGGACTCGTCCTCTGTTCTTAAACTGCAGGAGGAAAGGTAGAAGCCCGAAACCCTCTGCAGAAATGATCATCCAGCCTGAGACTGCTTTAGCTGCCCTGGCTCAGGACTAGGGAACCCTGGGAAGTGTAGTTTATTATGGCCCAAGGGCTCTCTCTCTCTCTCTGACAGAAAAGGCTCAATGTCTCCCAGAACTACAACTCCCAGAATCCCTCGCATTGAGCCAGGGCAGCTCAAGCGGCCTCAGACTGGGATGATTCCTTCTGCGGTGTGTTTGCCTCCTCCTCCCCTTCCCTCCCTCTTCCCTTCCTTGGTCCCTTGGGCCTCCTCACCCGAAGAGCCCCGAGAAGAAGCCATGGGAGCCGCGGACTTTCTTGTCCGCTTCGGCCAGCAGCTGCAGCGCTTCCTTCTCCTTGCCGCTCGTATCCATCGCCATGGGCCCGACGCCGCGATACTAACAGAAGCCACAGGAGCCGCAGCCTCTCACTCCTTCTTCTTCCCCTCTCTCTGAGGGACTGAGGCGACGTCGGCGACTACGTCGACGCACGCGCGGTGACGTCAGCGCGCGCGGAAGCAGCTCACACCACAACAACTCTGTCACGTGACCTGGAGGGCTTAGACACCAAAAGCCACGCCCCCTCTTTGAATTCCCATAAGCCACCGCGGTCGGCGCCGGCTGTGGGGTAGCGTTGTGCATCACGTGACTATGGTTGTGCTGACTCATTGGAGTCACGTGATCAGCGCAGGGCAGGAATGGTTCAGTCCGTTGTGGGGGGGGCAAGGGGAGGTTGGGTTGTACCATTTCAAACTGAGGGGTGACTGGGCTTTTTTTACCAACAACAATAATAAAAGATTATACTACTGTGACATAATAATATGGTATTTTAAATACATATATATAATATAACAATATATGGTATATATGTATATGTCTGTGTGTGTGTGTGTATATATATATATATATATATTAAGCTTATAATTATAATAGTATATGTCAAGTATACAGAATTGAAAAAGATGTGAGGAAATAATAATGATGTAAATATATACAAATGTATATATGTGTGTGTGTGTGTGTGTATATAAGTGTGATAACAACAACAGGTTTATTGATTAGTCAGCTGACCATATCAAGAAATGCACAATACAAATTGCAAAATACAGTACAAAAATCTGAGTATCAAAATATACTACATACAAAAATAAAACTTGGTCACATCTAAAAGCTCATACTGTATAAAACTTAAGACAAGAGTTAAGAGTTAAAGCCAATAGTAGGTAAATAAAAGCAAATATGATGAAATAGGGTGCAAAATACATTAGACTAAGATAAGAGTTGAGGAAATCAATAAGGGCATTAAATAAACTCATCTCCATGTATATATATATGTGTGTGTGTGTGTGATAAACAATTTGAGCCCTGGGCCTGATTCCCATTGCCTTTTAAACTGGAGCACAAACTGGTTTGAATCTGTTCAAATGACCCTGGTTCACACTTGAACCAAATTGCTGAAGCGATTCAGTGAGGGGGGCCATGCCCTAGATTTATTTAATACTGATTTTTTCTGCGTCTGTTCTGCACAAGTGTGAACCAGATGCAGATCGGAATCGATTTAAATTTGCCCTTCGGCCGGCTGCAGCAGGTCCATTTTGAATCAATCCTTTCGTGAATGTCATCCACAAGTGGGTTACTTTACAGGGCAAACATGCAATCAGGGCAAATGTAGTGAGAACCACAGCTCCGCTGTTGAATCAGTCCATCGATTCGGATCGCAAAGCAATTTCTTTGTAAGTGGGAATGAGGCCTTGGTTTCTTGGAGTTGTAGTCCAATACTCAAACCACTACTCCATGTTGGCTCTCACTTGTAATTAAAGGAAAGCACCTTTGAATTCTTAGCTAGATAAATCCTCTGTTGCATTTCACCAAACTACAAAACCCTGGATTTGTGGCAGGTAAAGTGGACCCATGACACTATAATTGATGTGTGAAAGGGCCTTCTAAGTAATGCCAAGTAATAAATGCATTAAACCGTAACATCTGCAATGCTCTTTTGTAGAAGCACAGAAGTAGCCTTGAAAGGAAGGAGCGTATACAAACAGGGATCTGAGTAAACACTGGGAAGTTGCCTCTCAAGAGGAGAGCATTTTGTGGCTGTGGAGGAAGCCACACCAAACGCATCCTTCTGCCAAAGAAAGCAGCTGTTTCATGCTTCCTCCTTTCCAGAAAGATTCACTTGCTCTCCTCTTCCCATTTCGTTTTCCTTTTGCAGAGCACTGACTTGGTTGTGAACACGGAAGCAGAGACTATGCAATCCTGTGTGGGTCTATTGTCACGTAAGTGCCATTGAATTCAATAAGATTGCAACATTTGCTGGACTCTTTTCAACTGAACTGTTTTAATTGCACATTATCCTTTTAGGTGCAGGTTTAAGTCATTTTAAGCCAAAATCCTTTTCAACGCTGACTTTTTGTGTGTGCATATTTTAGCTGCAGAACACACTGCAGAAATAATCCAGTTTGAGACCACTTTAAATGCCCTGGCCCAGTGCTAAGGAAACCTGGGATTTGTAGTTTCTTGTGGCACCAGAGCTCTCTGACAGAGAATGTGAAATGGTCTTCCATAGCATTGAGCCAAGGGGTCTCAAACTGGATTATTTCTGCAGTGTGTTTTGGACCATAGTCAATAAAGATCATCCAGGTCTTCTTGAAATGTGTCGGTCCTTTTATGGCCAATGCAAAACGTCATCATAGCAGGCAGTTTCTCCATCAAATGCATGCCCCAAATTCTGACCCATCAGTTCTCAATGGAGAGGTCACCAGACTTCCAACATTTGGCTACTTCTTATCTGGCTATGAGAAAAATGATCAGTTTCCTATGTTTCAGGTTAGAATTGTCTTTAACAAATATAGAAAGCAAAAGCAAAATGGGACAGAAATTTACAACTTGATCAGTAATAATAATAATAATAATAATAATAATAATAATAATAATAATAAATATTACATGAAACCATTGTCATAATATCGTGCGAATCATACTTCTGCCCACTCCTGTGAAATTAATTCCAGGTCCCTTTCATATGGTTACACATTGTGATTCCACTTTAACCACTGTAGAGTTGTGTATTGACGGCTCTTTTCAATCCATGTGCAGGTGCTGCGAAATGCAATGCTGGAAGGGCACGACCGTGTCCTCACCCCGCTTTGCAGCATCTTGGGGACACTGTTGCAGTCCAGGGACGTTTTCCATGCTGCCGTGAACTTTTCAGAGGAGCCCTGATGGAATCACTTCCGAGGAGAGGTTAGGCTGCAATGCCCATTTTACTGCACCAGGAGCTGTGAGACTGCAAGGCTGCGCTATGCTCAGGATAACAAAGGAGTGAGTACGCTTGGTAGTGGGGCATGGAGGGACAGATGGAGGGGAACTCATTGTACCCAATTACCCCTTCTCTTTCTGTCCCTTTGCTTTTCCTACATGCTCTGACAGCTGTATTTGCTAAGGACAGAGAGGTGACAGCTGGGAAGGAGGTGGAATCCACCTGCAAGAGATGAAGAAAGCATTCCCGTCTTTTGGCTTCTTTGTTAGTGCCTAAATCATGTTTAGGACCATTTGAGTCATCAAGAGAATCTCCGTAGCATCCCTTTCTCATACAGAACAACACAAATTTGTGTCTGCCCTGCCTCCCTCCAAATCTGTATGATGTCCTCCTTCCCACTCACCTTCTCTCTCTTTCTGTCTGGATATTTGTTTTATGTCAATGTCAGTGAAGAGATCAGTATAACCAAGATAGGTAAATCAACAGCACACCAGTTTTGAGTTAAACCTTTGTAATGTGTGTTTCTCTCTGTGTGTATTAGCTTTTGTTATTAGCACACAGTTCTGGAGGAGGGAGATTTTCCTCTCAAAGACTTGCCTTTTGAGACCCTAAATGTATATGGGTTATTCATTTTGGAGCTCTTGGGGTGCTTCCAAATGAGACGTTGATTTTTACAGTCACCGTCTGTCTTATTAATGGAATTTTACAGGGGTTCAGACATCAGTGCCTACCCCTTTTTTGCATTTTCCTACTATGGCTTCTATCTTTTTTCATTGCCACACAAACACACACATACATGCAAATATCCATGAGGTTGTCTTAGCAGAACAACCTTTACTTTTCATTTTAAATAAGAAACATAAAGCACTAGGACAAGAAGAATCACGGATTTTAATGTTGGTGTGTTTTAATTGGAAGTCATGGCTGAAGTGGGAGAACAAGAGCTGAAATCCTGCCAGGTTTTGCTTGCTTGTTTTCACTGTCTCATTAAATGGACAAAGGTACATAAAGGGGTCAGAGGGATCATTCAATGTGGTGAAAAACTGCATGGATAAATGTTCTTTTCCTATGCTAACAATCTTGCTCCTGTACGGATTCTTAAAATAAAAGCCTCTGTTCTAAGAGATGACACAATGTGAAAATGTGTACACTTTCATTGCTGATTTACACAGTGCAAAGCCATGCTGTTGGATGGCTAGCACATCTACTAATGGATAAGTGCCCCTAGTAGTGTAGCAGAAGATCTATTCAGAAGTTCCCAAGGGCATTCCCAGTAAAATTGTTTTTGTTCTGTGCCTTCAAGTAATTTCTGACTGATGGCAACCCTGGCATGAACCTATCACAGGGTTTTCTTGCTAAGATTTATTCATACACAGGTTTGCCATTGTGTTCCAAGAGAATATGGTTTGCTCAAGGTCATCCATGGCCAAGCAGGGATTTGCACCCTGATTTACCAGAGCCCTAGTCCATCACCCAAACCACTACACCACACTGGCTCTCCTCCTAGTAAAATGTTATTTACTGATTTCATCTTGCATGCCGGCACTTAAATCTGCAGGTTTAGTGATGTGGCTGTGCAAACACAACTCCCAGCCAACCTAGGCTCACTGCAGTGTTGAGCCCCTCTGTTTAGCCAGCAGAGACATCTGCAGGATGCTTGCTACCCCTTGCATTGTCCCTTTGACATTTGCTGTCCCTTTGTCATGCACTCAGAACCCACATTTGTGCCTGATCTCCTATACTTGTTCATTGTAGTAGTTTTTAAAGAGACAATCCTGTTTTGTCTATTTCCATATAAAATGGGAAGGGGAGTTGAAGCAACCATGCAGTACCTTTGAGACTAACTAGTTTATTTTAGCGTGGATTTTCATATCTGAAAATGTGGCTTGATAATCCTCAAAAGCACATGCTAGAATAAATCAGTTTGTCTCAGAGGTGTTCCTTTATTCCTTTATTCCTGCCTTCTCTCTCCCCTTTCCAATTTTTATTTATTCTCACACTGAGCATCTGGATTTGCAGTACTTTTTTCTTCTTCCTTTGGAAAACTCCTCTGAATTAAGCAAGTGTTGTTTGCTGAACCACACTGGAATGTATAAGTTCCTGTTTTATGAAATTAATGTGTTTGAATATCTAATGGGCATGGAAGATTTCTACAGGTAGGATTTAACATATTGAAGAGACTCCTGCGCATGCTGAAGAAACATGCATAGGATTGCAGTTCAATATGTTCGGTGGAGCCACATCCTTAGTATGTGTTTCTAGGGCTGCAGCCTCATTTGCCTTGTTCCACTGGGGAAACCATGGTGGAAAAGAATCCACAGCTTAAATGCTAAAAATAGTTGGTGCTCCACAAGGAGGAGAGGAAGGGATGCTCATCCATGGAGGCTCAAGCAAAAGCAAACTGCTGCAGCCTCTTGTAGCTTGTGTGTTCTTCCCCATTCATAACTTTTGCTATCTGGATCACATCGTGATATTGCTTGCCTACATGCTTCCTAGTTTTCATCTGTACAATGCTGGAAGGTATACAGCAGCAACATATTGTTCTGACCTACCCTACAGAGCAGGAAGGGTTCTTCAGAACCAGTCTCTTGGGATGATTTGCAGTTTAAATCATAGCATCTGAAACGTCAAGCTGAAAGAGGTTTGTTAGACAAATTGGCCGGGGAAAAGTAATTGTAATCAATCAAGGCCTTTTAAAGTAATCTTTCGTTCCATACAGACAGGCCAAAATAAAGCTGCTTCAGGTCACTTTGGAGGTATGCTGTTTAAATAATGCATGCGTCCTAAGAGTCCGGAAGCTGCGCCAAAGCTGTGCTTCCATCCTTAGGACTGGAGCATGGCTTTGGCAAGGCTTCTGGACTCTTAGGACACATACATCATTTAAACAGCATACCTCCAAAGTGACCTGAAGCAGCTTTATTTTGGCCTGTCTATATGGGGCCTTTGTTTGCCTACATGAATACTCTGTTCTGGCTTTTGGACATCCAATGGAGATGATAAATACACACAATGTAATCACTGAATTGTTCGATTCCCACCCGTTTCAATCCCTGCTGCAACGACATATTTTATATGAGCATTTTTTCACCTTGCGTATCTCAGTTGTAGCTGTTGTGCTGTTTGTAACAAACACCTAGGTTTTGCCTTTATAAAATAAAAGCTAGTTAATTTATAGGTCATAGTATTCATAATTTTATTAAAAATATATATAGTTTGGACCCTAATTAGAATCTTT
The DNA here is from genome assembly GCF_019175285.1 of Sceloporus undulatus. Classification (NCBI taxonomy): domain Eukaryota; kingdom Metazoa; phylum Chordata; class Lepidosauria; order Squamata; family Phrynosomatidae; genus Sceloporus; species Sceloporus undulatus. The sequence continues at coordinate 235,320 of NW_024802945.1, forward strand.
TAAAATTGATGTCAGTTAAGAACTCGGCTGCCTTGCTCTTGACTCCTTATTTCTATTGCCTAAAGGCCCCGGTCTTGCAAACTTTCTGCTCTCCTTCTCCTGTGAGGACAGCCGGTGATTTCAATGGAAGTATGTGCTGAAGTAAAGGTAATTCGCCCACATTGCTTTTTGTAGGGTAGAGCTGCTGTGTGGAATAGTTTGTGGATCTGAACGCCTTGGATGCTGTTGCTTTTTCTGGTAACTCTTGCTCTTTCTTTCTTTCTTTCTTTCTTTCCCTTAACTCCCATCAAGACCGACATGGAAGATGTGAGCTCCAAAAGGGTCAGTGAATTCTTGCAGAAATGTGTCAAACTTGAGGATCATGAAAGGGATGCTCAGCCCAAGGAGGAGATCATAGAAGTGCAAACTCTCCCTATACTCACCCCATCCTACCCTCAGACAGTACAAGGTAGGCAACATTCTTTCTGTCCCTAACTTATTCTTTCTTGATGACATTTGCATGTATAGAGCTGTCTTCTCATAGCAGACACTAGTGACAAAGTCTGTTTTGTAGGCAGTGTATCATAGCTGTCTAGTATCAACTCTGGTTCTCTCAGATCTGTTGCTGCATCATAACACAGCCAACAAGGACAGGGTGGGAGCAAGGTGGCCTATGTATTGTTTGTTCAAGTGGATTCTTAATGCAGTTATACATTTGGGACCATGCCTTCATTGGCCATCAGATAATATAAATCCTGGAAGTTACCAAGGTTGTGAGTTGGGATCAAATTTATTCAAAGTTGGTCAACGTTTTCCAGGAGGTTCCAGATTGTAATAAATAAATAAGCCATTTTTAAAAATACTGAACTCAGTATTTTTGAGCCAGGGAACACCACAAAAGGACACATGAGAGGAATTAGTTGGTTATCTTTTTACTTGGTGGTGTGAGGTGGGTAGGGTGAAGAAGGGATCAGATAAGGATCATTTCCAGTTATTTTAGCAGAAAGCATAACAAGGCAATTCAGTCTCAGCCTTCTGCTGCCATTTTTTGCACAGAACAAAAGGCAAATCAATGAAGTTACACTTCTCCCTTCTCTTCCAACAGAGGAAATATCAATGGTCTTCAACACCTGTGCCATGCCAGCCAACCTGGGACCATGCACCAGAAGGAGGCGCGAAAAAGGTAGTGGCCACGATGGGACAAGCACATCTCTCTACGTTGACCGGCGCAAATCCAAGGTGTGGAACTATTACACCAAGCTGGGGGATGCCTATGTCGAATGCAACGTCTGCAAGAAACAGCTGTCCTTCCACAATAGCACCACTACCATGAGGGAACACCTGGTGAGGAAACACAGCATTCGTGACACTTTGTTATCTCAATTAAAGGATGACCAGATTGCAGACCCTGACTACGTTGCTCAGGAAACTGCAATAAAAAGGGCCCGCCAGCTGACACCTGAAAACAATAATCAGTACCACACTGTGCCCTGCACAGAACCCAGGACTGATGTGATTCTGGAACTTGTGTTAGAAATGATTTTTCGGGACCTTCATCCCCTTTCAGTAGTGAAGGACAAAGGCTTTGGCCTTCTAATTGGCTATCTAGAACCCAGTTTTATTCTTCCATCTCCTATGCAGCTCTCTAGCATGTTATGGCACCGATATAATGTTGTCAAGCAACACCTAGAATACTACCTACAAACAGCCCAATCTATTGTAATCTGTGCTGAGTTCTGGCTCTCCCAGCCCAACCAGACATACCTGACAATCATGGCTAGCTTTATTGATAGAGAATGGCGTCGGGCAAGATGTATCTTGGAGACCCAACAGGTGCATGAAAACAAAACAGAGAGCAATTTGGGAGACAGGCTATACTCGGTCTTGACTGACTTTGCGTTATCCAATAAGAATGTTTTCTGTGTGATGCATGACAGCCTTCAGGACATGGAGTTGAACTCGTCACAACTCAAGTGTGTCTATGGCTGGACTAGCCTTTGCTGTGCTGCTCACCTGCTGCATCAGTGTGTCAAGGCAGGTCTTGAGGTGGAGCAGGTGCAAGAGGCCCTGAGTGCTGCTCGTAGCATTGTCTGCTACTTTCAGCAGGATGCTAAGGCTACCTGCTCACTAAACAGCAAACTGGAAGCCATCAACAAGACTAAACTGAAGCTGGTGATGGACACTGGAGCTCGGTGGGTAACCACCATTGAAATGTGTGAGTGTCTACTGGATCTCAAGTGGGCTATCATGTCTGTGTTGGAGGAACATCCCAAGGGAACAACAGTGGTCCAGAATTTGGCTGACCACCAGTGGAAGCTCTTGCAGGATCTGGTGCCTGTCATGAGAACACTAAAGATTGCCACTTCCTTCTTGCGGGAGGAGCAGAACTTCTCCATCTCTTCCTTGATGCCGTGCATCCATGGAATTGTTACTGCCATCGGGCAGCAGTCAGAAGAAGCAAGCGGCATCATCAAGACTGTGGTGAACAATATCAGGTCGGAACTCACACAGCGTTGGGGAATCTTAGATGATGAGAAACTGCTGGAGAGCCCAGCAGTGGTGGCATCCTTCTTAGACCCACGCTTCAAAGAAATGAGATTCCTCAGCCCCAGTCTGCGGAGTGAGCTGCACAAAAAAATCAAAAGCATGTTGTCCCAGTTCTTTAACCACCAGTCCCCAATCTCAAACCAATTTTGGGTTCCAAACTCTGACTACAAAGCAGAGGTTGGTGAAGCAGGCAACCAGCTCTCTACTCACAAGGAAAGAGGTCCAAGCGGGCAGTCCCAGAGTATGTATGACATCCTTTTAGGAAAAGACCCAACTGAGAGTATGCCTGAGATCCACCAGCAACTGGAGAACTACATTGTGGAACCCCTGTGCAAGCGTAGCACTAACCCCTTGGACTGGTGGAAGAACAATGAACATCGTTTTCCCTCTGTAGCCAGATTAGCCCGGCAGTACCTGGCCATACCTGCAACAGTTGTGCCCCCAGATCAGGCCTTTGCTGCCAGCGAAAGTGCCCTGGAGCACAGGAGAGGTGTACTTGCCCCAGAAAACCTGGACCAAATTCTCTTCTTGCATCAAAATTTTGATTTCTTAGAATCTGTGAGAAATGGCAATGAGAATCTGACTAAAACTGTGCACAACCAGTTCTGAAAGTTGGGTGTGGGAAAAGCACTCAGAGAATTGGAGTGTGGTCTGTACACTGGGAGATGGAAGACCATCTTGAAAGGACACCTTAACCTTCAGGTCACTTTAGTGTAGTCCGAGGTCAGAGCTAGGCTCTGTCTGTTAATTTAAACATTTGCCTGCTGTCTAAACTTATTCGTGGTTTTTGCTGTAGTGGTAGGTCTTTCCCTAAATAAGCCTAATTTTCTTCTTGAAGAGGTGTGTTCTAAGCTGTAGCAGAAATATGAACAAGTACAATGGCTCATAAAAAGATACTAGTGCATATATATATATATATATATATATATTGCAGAGTGCAGTGCTCCAAAGTCTCCTGAGGGAGCTAATGCAGCCCCCAGGCCTTCCACAGTTACCTGTCCCTACTTTATAATGATTCCTGGGAGGCCCTTCCAATGAAGGAGCTTTGGCGTTCCTCACTCCCCGTTTGGATCCCTGTAAATCAGGGATAGTAGCATTGTGGTCCTCTAGTTGTTTTGACACTAGCTCTCATCATCTCTGATAGTTGCAGCTGACTGGAGATGGGAATCTGACTACTTCTGTAGGGCCACAGCTTGCCTTCTCTTGCTGTGAAAGAAAGTAGGCTTCCTTCTGCAAAGTCTTCCATCACTCTGGCTTCCCACTTTCTTATCCTTGCAACCCTGGAGAGGCAGAACTAACACCATACATCTATTCATGTGTTCGTCTTGTTGGCCAGAGTAAGCTTGGTATGACTGCTTTGGTGTTGTGGCTGCCTCTTATAAGAATTGCCCTTCTGGATCAGATCAAGAGCCAGCAAGTCCAGTATTGTGTCTTCTGCCAGTCAGTTGGTTCTTAGAAGACAGCTCAGCTTTGGCTTCTCTTGAAAGTGATCAGGAAGCCAATCTCTTTAGACTTCTTCGGTCCCTTCGACTTGCATCCCTTGTGTATTTCCTTTTGCACAATTTCAAATATCTCTGCTTACGTATGAAGCAGATACTACTCACATATACTGAGCCTATGAATGGGTGGTGCTTATAAGATATGCACCAGGATACCCATTGTAACATCGTCCTTCTGTAAGCAAATCAACCCCCTGAGATACTCACAAGAACCATGTCTTTTGGCAAGATTTCTTCAGAGGTTTGCCATTGCCTTTTGCTGTGGCTGAGAGAGTGTGACTTGCCCAATATCTTGCAAGCAATGTTAGTTGGTTAAAAACAAATCATGCTTTTAAAAGTAATTTGCAGTAAACAAAAAGCTGTGTAGGTTGTTCGTTGAAAGGCTAGTGCTGAGTATTGTTCGGGGCAAAGAAGGCAGGTCTGTAAGGGTTTCCATGCAAAAAACCAAATGCTTGAGTGCTCAAAGGTGCTTTCTTATGTCTAGCAACAGAGAAAGAGTATGAATAGTGTAGGCAGTTCATATAGAGTAGGGGGATATATTAAACCTGTATGCAGATTTTGTTTTAGTGGGGTTAATGTGCTCACAGACCTTCGCTGCACAAGTATGTGTTTGCATGGAAAAGTATGAGTACTGTAGTAATCCCTGGTGGGGTGTGTATGTGTGTTCATAACCCATCCTGCAGCATTCTAGAAGTGTGAAGAAAGACCAGGTATGATGAACAAAGGTGAGGAGCTGGACTTGTTTAGGCAATTCACAACTCAACTCCAACTGTAATACGGATTGCTAGGTGTGAAGTACTTGTGAATGTATGAGGATGCAATATATTATCCATGGAGTGTTGTTGCCAGGAAGCATATAAAACAAATAATCATGCTGCTGTTGAATGAAGAGATTTTATTGCTGGGGTAGGGAATGTCTAGCCCTCCCTATATTGTTGAACTGCAGTTTCTATCTAGGGATAATGGGAACTGGGATCATATATCATCTCAAGAGACAGATGTTGCCCACTTCTGGTTCCTGCCATGCAAAAACTTAATGCTTGCCTTTCAGTGCAGTATGTATTGAAATCTGGTTTCCACTAGAAAACTCTTAAAATTAAACCAATTAGTATAACTGAAGCAGACTTTCTGAAGACCTCCAAAAATGAAAGGAAATGGAGGGAGGCATGCACTAGGCCAGTGGTTCCCAGACTTTGATCCTCCAGATGTTTTGGACTTCACCTCCCAGAATTCCTGACCACTGGCTGGGGCTTCTGGGAGTTGAAGTCCAAAACACCTTGGAGGACTAAAGTTTGGGAATCATTGTATTAGATCCTAAGGCATATGAAATATCAGTGCATTGAGACCTGATGTTCCCCTGAACACAAATCTAGTGATGGGTCCAGGCTCCTGGTATGGATCTGAGCCCTGTTGATAAAGTCTACTAAAAGTGTGAGTTTCCCAAATAAAGTGCCCACTGAATCTTTATATATTTTCCTTGTAAATTAGGAATTTAAATCTATGATGGTGCTGTAGTTGCCACCTGTCTTTAAACTAGAGTATACCACCTGACCTTTTTCTTAAGAATTGCCTTCAATGTTCCCAGTTTGATGTACAAAACATCCTATAGTAGTCAGTTGGGGATGATGCACAGACTGAACCAAATATTATATGGGAAGCAGCATATACTGACTAAAATGGCCACTAAGTAGGGAGGAAATGAGCAGTGACTCAGACATGCATGGCACATGCGTTTGCATCCTCTTGGGCTCTACTTGAACTTGAAGTGTGTGGGTACCTCCTTTTGAACAAATGGAACCTGGGCAGGCAAAAGGGAAGTGCATACCATTAAGCAACTCCCTGCAGAAAGACTGAGCCGCCAGTGTTTTAAAAGTACTCTTAATATACGTTGTGGGAGAGCTGTTTAACTTTGAAAGGGACAGAAGGCTTGGCCCTGAAAGTACTTGTAGTTTAGCAGCTATTCCAGCCTCCCAGGCCATATGTTAAGACACAAGGTTGTCAAGGGCTGAGACAGAAAGGAAAACGCGTCAAGAAATCAATGGGCTCAAAAAGCCCTCGAGGAAAAACAGCAAGGTGTGAAGAGAACAGAAGGAGCAAGAAAGAAAAAAAGTAAACAAACGAGAATTTTTACTGTTTTAATAAAGAAGAAAAACAGGTTTCAGACAAAAAGAACGAGGGAATCAGAGTGAAAGGCTAATGTACAACCCAGTAGCAAGTCAGTAAAGTCGAAGGAGAATCCACTACACCTCACTTGAACTATCCGGACAAAAAAGTACAGCGGGCTCATTGTACTTATAAGCACCCATACAAGTGTCCATAAGGATAATCCAATCAATGAAGTTAGTGTCCACACTACATATTTGAATATATTTGAAAGTAACAAGTGTTGCAATGATTATCTGTCTCGTTTCTTGGAGAAGTTTCTAACAAACCACTGGCAAGCCAGGTGAGAATCTATTTATGAGCCTCGTAGGCCTTCCTCTTCTGAGAAAACTTGCTACAGTATTTACACAGAATTCAAAGAAGCATTTAGACCAAGTTGCAGATATGGAGGAGGTATGTGCATCTGAGGAAGTTAGTCCCGTATTTTCTCCTTACTGAATAGTTCACAATGGGAAATGGCTCAACATTTGGTAAACACTTCAGTACTACAGACTATGGGAAGTGAATGACAGTCTGCTCTCATGAGCCTTGGCCTTTCTTTTTGTCTCTGAAGCTATTCCTACTCCTGCCACCTCATTCATGGGACCCATAGGGAACTGGGTTTCAGAAAGGGGTACTATGGCCCTACACACTGGAGACAACTTCTCAGCGAGGCTAGATCAGCAGTAACTACACATTCTGTGTATATCATTCAACTTTGAGATAAGAAGACACCAACCTCACAACACAAACAGATCTGCATTAATGTTCAGCTGGAATGGAAAGGATTGTGTACTGTTTTGTTCTGGAATTTTTTCTCTCTTCATGGCTGAGTTATTCATGCAAAGTAATGCTGCAATAAAGTGCATCAAGTGACAGTATGTTAAAAGAACAATACCGGGGATATTGGAGAGATAAAACATATTTGATGGATTAAATGTTTCAGTTCCGTTTTGTGTTTTCTTCTTAATGGGTTCTGCTGGTTTTTTACACAAACGGACTTTCTGATATACAGAGATATGCCAGTGAAGTAGTTGTAGTCCAACAAAGTTGAGGAAGGCTACTCTGAAGTTACAAGAACCCTTTCTGTTTGGACTGAAATCCAGGCAGAGGTTAACAACTTTGGATGTGGAACCCAATTTAATAGGCAACGCTGTGAGTGCATACAAAACAACAATAACCACAGTAGTATGGAGTGAATCAAAAAGCAGCTGTGTAAACATCAGTCCCAAAAAAGATACTAAATACAATGGTGATTTCTCAGTGATTGGTCTATTCCATCCTCTCCTCCAATATATATATGCATGTATATATACCAAAACCCTGAAAGACAAAGCAACAGAGAAGGGGAAGAGAATGAGGGTCACTCATAACATTTCAAACACTTTCCTTCTATAACTGAAGAAAACCATCAACAAACAACCCTATTATATAATGAACAAAAACTATTTTACAGTTATTTTATATTTTACGCAATTACATAGGATTCTCACAATTATGCATAAATAAAAATTAATTCAGGCTCACTTAGTAACTTTATTTTCTGTCTCAGTATTAAAAAGGTGCTAAATACATTAACGAAACCAAACATGACCATAACCCAGCATGAATGAACGGATGCTACATTGTGTGTTTATGTGGCTTCGAGAACAACGCATCAACATTACTCTGACTTGTTTTGTTGGTGTGAACAGGTTTATCAGCATACTTACCTTGGAACGGTGCCTTCCCAGTTACCACTGTAGGAAACTAATATCCGGGTTTCTTTCTTCCTTCTTTGGCTCATGTTTTAGATGCTTTGTTGGCCACTTAATCTTTATCATTGGCTCCATCTGCTCCTGGAGGCGATGGCGCTTCATGTGAGCATTCCGGCTTTTTATCTTCTCGAACACTCTAGATGTGGGCAGATGATAAAGGCCAAGCTTTTTCAGTACTGTTACTTGGGACACAATAGCAAGGTAATACTATGCATACAATATCCCAGCTTGGATGGTACTCAAGCTTTGAATATTAAAGAGTTTCTGACCAACAGGGAGGGTGGTAATATGTTTGAACTATGGGAGAGCCTTCCAAACTATCACAGTGAGCCACCCCATAGAAAGCAGAGGCAAACCAGATGTTTTGGGTTAAGTGCCAATGAGACATGTCACAATAAGCACAATAAAACAATACAATGAACAAACTGCTACCTTGCACACTCTTTACATGGGAATACGCCCTGACTGTCTGTGCTTCTGGGCCTATCTAGAATGTCCTTCTGGCTGCAGGTTGGGCTGAAGGTGCTCTGTGCTGCTTTTTTGTAAGTCCTTGGCTTTAGCTTATTTTCCTGTTTAGGCAGGTGGCATTGCTTTTTCTTTGGGCTGCACATAATCTGAAATTCATCAAAGTCATGAAATATTTGTGCATTTATTAATTAAATCTAGTTAATTCATTCCATGCATTTTACTAATTTACTCTATCTGTGAGTGATAGAGGAGTTAACAAGAACTCTCTGGTCCAATGAAAATTAGTTCCCCAACATCAATCATCAATAAATGAAACAACACTCCCCCCAAAAAATGTATAAAACAATCATATCCACTACTATCAGGTACAAAATACTCTCTACAGAACTAAAACGGAAAGCCATGGGGGTTTGGGCATTGGACTACAACTTGGGAGACCAGAATTTGAATTCCAACTCAGCTGCTGGGTGGCCTTTGGCAGGTCATATTCTCTCAGCCTCAGAGGAAGGCAAAGGCAAACCCATTCAGAACAAAACATGCCAAGAAAATCCCATGATAGGTTTGTCATAAGGTGATCGTAAATTGGAAATGACCTGAAGGCACAACAACTGTACCGAAACCATAGCATAATGTAGAAATTAAGGTACTAGAATGGTTTTTAAAAGAATTTTGCCTGGTGTCAGAAAAATGTCAAGGAAGGTCCCAGGTGAGCCGATTTATGGTCAACAAATAGGAGGCCCCCCTCTATAAATATACTTTGTTTTCACATTACTGGACTTCAACAAAGCATCCCACAACCAAAGTTAAAATGTAGTTAGCAACAGGTGGTGGTTTAGTATTTAGGGATGGTATCAAACCTGAACCTCCCTGAAAGAACATAATACTTGGGAGGTGCTGAAAAGACATATTGCATGCAATAAAGATACTATACATAAGACACTCTCTAACCCCACACATACAAGACGGCTAGACTAAGGACTAAAGTAGATATGAAATTAATCACAGGATTGGGCCTTCTGTGTTGGACTTTCATTTCTGGAAAGTTGCAACATGGTTGAGAGGTCTCTCATCGTTTGCCTTCTGCTATAGTCCTGATTTTCACTGATTCCTCTGGATCAGGATCACAACTAGAGCAAAAAACTAAACTTACTACCTCCGAGTTGCTGTTATTTACTACAGAAAAACCTCCAAAGATGTAGATTGATATCATGTCTGCTTTGGCCCAAAGGTACTGAAGTCAACCAGATGCAGATTCTTTCAAGGGTCAGAAATACAGTACTCATCATTTTTGTAATTTTACCTATGCCAAGCCACTAAGCTCTTCTCAAAAAACGCAACGGCTGTGTCTATAAAAGGCTGCAGTAAATATGTTAGATTTACAGGGTAGTCTGAACACCTTGAGAGCCCCTGTACCCCTTATGGAAAGTCTGGACAGGGGCAGCAACCTATTAAGTATCAGACATTTCAGAATGTGACCTTGTAATATCTTAAAGGAGGGGTTGCCAACATGCAGCTCTCAGTGCCATTTGGGTAGCTGCCTCAGCCCCAGTGATCCAGCACTACGGAAAGCCACATCTTAGCATTAAAAGAAGCCACTCTATGTGTGGGCATCTTGTTTGAGGGGAGAATCATGCTTTCTAGATGTTTCCAGGGGCACCACTATTCTCTAAGGCATCCACTCCCTGGAGCATCTTGTTCTGGTACAAAAAGATGTACTATTGGTGAACCAAAAGCAGTGGTGGCAGACAGGCAGATAATTGGTCCTTGGACCAGCCACAAGTACTCTGCTCTAGTCACTCACACAATCCATAAGCTTTGTGGATAAGCACCTATTTCAAAAAACACATGGATCAGAAACAGAAAAACCAGAAAGAAAAACACCCCTACCCTCAGAAGAATATGCTATATGAATTTAAAGTTGCCTAAAACCGGAGAGGCCATGTTGTAAGAGAAAACACATAACTTAATTCTTTAAACCTCAGCCACATCCCCAGCAATCTTTCTCTACCTTTTCTTCATCCATTTCTACCTCATCCTGCTCTCTCTTCCTCTTTTCTACCACTTGTGTTCGACTGCAGTCAAATTTTAGTATTTTTTTCCAGCTATAGTAGTATTCAACACATTGGGAAACAGTCTTAGTTTGTATCTATCAAAGGAGGAGGTGGAGAAAAAGAAGAGGAAATACTCAAAGTGAGCATTCAAAGAGTAACTAACACATTATCTCGTATAAAACAGGTAAGTAGTCGTTGTCATTTTTCTCTCTGTATTCCCTGGAGTCAACTGAATCTCAAATTAGATGCAATCAAAGATATGTAGTGATCAAGGAGCATCTTTGTTCAAGAGAGACAGAGAACTTAACCTAATCTGCTATAATACAAAATAATGAAGTATTTGCATTTTAAAATTTAAAATAATTAATAGTTTTTAAAGTAACCAATATAATCTATAATAGTAAGTATTAAAAATAAAACAAATAGGATAGCCTTCAGATAAAATATTCTGAACAGACAGAACTATCAAAAGATGCATCCAATTTTTGACATGAAGCAGTTTGGAAAATGGCTCCTTGGTCTACTAAACATCTTACCTTCTTTTGTATGAGATAAAAATCCTTCTTGTGCAAGCCAAAGGCCTTCTTAAACAACTGCTTCTCAGTTGTAGTCCATAGATGTGAACCTGGAGTGGCCAACAAGAGACAAATAAGCACAGACAATCTGCTTAATGGACCATCAGGTTCATGAAATGAAAATCTTCACTCCCTTTTTGCTTGTTACTTGTCTTACCGGACATGTAAGTGCCCATATTTTAGTTTATTTATGAAACCAGACAACCTTCTCAACTCTGTTTAATGTCGCTTCATATTTGTTATTTTATAGACCTTAACTATGCAATTATAACTTTAGATACAGTAGTATGACTTACTCCACTTAGTTACTATGACAAATCCTGCTGCGTATATTCACTATAAATTTCAAAATGACAAACAGAACTGCCATTTGCCATTTGTTCCTCAACAGACATCCACAGATGTCATATTCCTTTCAACTCAAAAGGAATGGGAGCACTACCATGATTGGACTGAAATGCCCAGATCACATGCTTCTTCAAAAACTGGACTCCTCCCATACAGATGTGATCTTAAATGTTAAGAATGTCCCCAACGAATACAGTGGGACATACACAGGTTTCCTTTGTAAGAACATTAAGGCTGCAGCCATTCAGTTCAATCCAAATATACACAGGCTTGCAACCTTTAACTTCTCAAGGCATTCCCTACTATAGTAGATAACCTGCTAAAATTCATGTGGGTTCCAGAGTGGCTTTTACCTGAGTAATGATAGTTTTACCTGAGTAATGATAGTTAGCGAGAGGATGAAAAGGAGACTTCTGTGGTCCTTGGAGTAACAGCATCTCCAGCGCTTCCTGGGAATTATTTTAGAGAAACTCATAAGCTCTCTCCATACAGAAATAAGCAAGAGAAACTTAGGTTTAAAAGGTAGGAGTCTTGACATATTAATAGTTGTGTATCTGTGAGTCACAGAAACTATAAAGAATGACCCCAACTGTATTAGTGTTTAATAATTTTTAATACCCAAGAACTCTGGACAGTGGAAAGTTTAAAAGTGTAAAACAATTAATACTATTCAATTTGAATGTGCCAACCTCACCATTAAGTGACATCTGGTAACTGCCTGGAGAGGTTATACCATTAGACACAGCGTTTTTATGCACAAGGAAATACAAAAACTGCTATCCAACAGCAGTTTGCTCATATATTGCAATTCTATGCTGTATTTTCCCACCTTTTATGCTGGGGTGGGGAACATGTGGCCCATGGACTGCATGCAGCCTCAAGGAGCATTTCTGTGCCTCCTGGGATTAAAAAACTCCCCCCCCCCTGGGCAAATCAGACATTTCTAAAATGTCCCCAAATGCCTCCATAGGAGAGCCTCCCTACAGAGTCTAATAGTAGATTGAATTCAGCAGTTTATTTAATGACACAGTTCTGAGTGGTTTCCACACTGAACAACCAATTAAACCAGCTCCATATAGAAATTATTTCCAAAGCATTAATGGCAGCAATTGAGCAACATATGGCTATGCCATACATACAAACTCAACAAAAAGGAGCAAGCACACACCTGATCTTTGTATCTTATTTCGGTATTCTAGCTGTTTTAATACCAGCAAAACATTTTTGCAACATGGCTTAGAATGTTTTGCACATGTTTAGCTTAACTTGAAATCACTAAAAACTTGCAACATTTTCTGTTTAAGCAGTTTTCTTCAAGACAGCTCCTACTTCATTTAGGTTTTATGGTTGCTTTCTAGTGTTTTCCCTTTACAAGCCAACAACCTGAGATTCTCAAAAGCACAACGAAGAAAAACACCTGGTTTTGTCTGCAAATAATTTATTGCATCTTACCAAAATATTTCCTTGGGCTTCATGCAGACAATGGACAGCTAGCTCTATGTTGGTCCCTCCTCCTGGCATCGCACTGGAGCAGGCCAATTTTAACAGATCTGTCACTGCAAGTGAGATTAAAAACAAAAACAAAAGATGAACAAAGTCTGGACTCGAGGAATTTTATAGAACAATGATTCAGAAGAAAAGTGGTGGAACTTGAATTTGGGGAAGGGTCAACTTCGGGAGGAAAATTATTATCCCACCTCTTTTCTGTGTTTCCTTATTGGTTGTGATATCACCCCATGGCTTCCAGACTAGCGAAGCAGGATGTTCATAGTTCTCCATGGATGATCTGTCTTGGAGGTCAGGTATTTCTGCCTGAAAACGACTTCCAATATTAATGTGGCTGGAATGATAGAAGAAGTAAAGAATTAACACTGTGACAAAACATAACATTAGCAGTGAATATAATGTTTATTAGACCAAATCTAAAAGTTACAAAGAACAAGTTTTCACGTTTCATTTCTGTAAGAGCAGCATCTCCAGGTGTCCTAAATTTTTTCATGACTTTGAACCAAAACACTGAACTATGTCCCTGGAGATGTCCCTGAAGCTGGCTTTCTGGGTGTAAGACATTTTAACTGCTGTCATTTAACACTGATTTATCATTTACAAGTAGTAGACCAGACATAGTATCTCTGTTCGGGTGTCTTACAGTCTAGACAGCCAGGGCAGAGGTGAAGAATAGGTAAAGGTGCAGAAATGTTATGACCACCATTGGGCTTCCAGACCATTTCTGGGCCTAGTTCAAAGTACTGGCATTAACTTTAAAAGCCCTGGGGTCTTGACAGTGAAGAATAGGCATCTCCCAAATGTACCTGCCTGGATACAAAGTCTACTGTGACAGTCTCACACTGATGCTGTGGATTTATATATATGTATGTATGTATATGTATAGGTATATGTATATGGTGTGGAACTGACAGATCAGGAAGCTTTTCATATGAAAGCATCTAATCAATTTACCATGGACACTGACTTATATGAGATTGAGAAAGTCTTTGCTACAAAAGAAGAAAGCTTCTTTATTGCACAGCAAGGACTCCCCACTTTCCCTACACATTTGTACAACAACTAGCAAGCTGGTTACCTCTTGGTTAGCGGCCCAGGGGGGACCGGTGGTAACGTCTTTGTTACACCGGATAATTAACACCTCCTTGAGGGACGGGCGATTTCCATCGGATCTAAAATTGGCCATTGTAAAACCAATCCTAAAGAAGCCCTCCCTCGACCCCCTGGTACATAATAATTATCGGCCTGTTTCGCTGCTTCCATTCTTGGGGAAGGTGATCGAGAGGGCGGTTGCGATCCAGCTTCAGACGGTCTTGGATGAAACAGATTATCTGGACCCATTTCAAACTGGCTTCCGGGCGGGTCACGGGGTTGAGACGGCCATGGTCGCCTTGGTCGATGATCTCCGTCTGAGCATCGACAGGGGAAGCGTGTCCCTGTTGGTGCTCTTGGACATCTCAGCGGCTTTCGATACCATAGACCATGGTATCCTTCTGGGGCGCCTGGCTGAGGTGGGAATCGGGGGCACTGCACTCCAGTGGTTCCGTTCCTACCTCTCTGGGAGGTCCCAGATGGTGCAGCTGGGAGACGTGTGCTCCAGCGAGCGGGCCCTTAAAACTGGGGTCCCTCAAGGAGCCATTCTGTCTCCCATGCTATTTAACATTTACATGAAACCGCTGGGAGAGATCATCCGGAGACATGGGGCGCGGGGTTATCAGTACGCTGATGACACCCAAATCATTTTCTCTATGTCTCCGACTGATGCAGTGACTGGGGATGGCGTCTCTCCTCTCGTGGCCTGTCTGGAGTCAGTAATGGGCTGGATGAGGAAAAACCGACTCAAACTAAATCCAGAGAAAACGGAGGTACTAGTGATAGGTTCCCCCGGTCCAGGAATGGCGGTGGTTCCACCTGTCCTGAACGGGGTCACGCTCCCTGTGAAGGACTCCGTGCGCAGTCTGGGGGTGCTTCTTGACTCGTCGCTCCACCTGACTGCTCAGGTGAATGCGGCGGTCAAGAGCACTTGTTATCAGCTTCGGCTGATTCGCCAGCTGCGCCCATACCTGGACCGGAGGGACCTAGAAACTGTTGTACATGCTCTGGTAACTTCAAGATTGGACTTCTGCAACGTACTCTACATGGGGCAACCCTTATACCAAACTCGGAAGCTTCAAATGGTACAGAATATGGCAGCCCGGCTGGTCACTGGCGTATCCAGGACCAGCCACATAACACCTGTGCTCAAAGATCTCCACTGGCTGCCCATTCGCTTCCGAGCTCAATATAAGGTGTTGGTTATCACCTATAAAGCCCTAAATGGCTTGGGCCCAGGATTCCTAAAGGACCGCCTCTCCCCGTACAATCCGCCTCGCACCCTCAGAACATCTGGGCAGCAACTGCTGAAGGTGCCTGGGGCTAGGTTAGCTTCTACTTCTAGAAGGGCCTTCTCCACAGCTGCCCCAGCCCTTTGGAATACGCTGCCCACGGAGCTCCGCTCATCTACCACCCTGGCCCAATTTAGGAAGGACCTTAAAACCTTCCTATTCAAGCAGGCATTCCCCGATTAAATATCCTGTGGGCCTCCCTCCTCTTCCGTGGCCATGAGGATGGGCTAACGGGGCTTTTTTTATTGTTTTTAGACTGTGTATTATTGTTGTCATATGTATGTTTTTAACCTGTATTGTTTGCATTGTTGCATTTTGTAAGCCGCCCTGATCTTTTTGGAAGGGCGGGATATAAATAAAGATTTTATTATTATTATTATTATGTTGT
>NW_024802945.1:250973-270406 GCF_019175285.1 Sceloporus undulatus
TGTAAGATTACCTCTAAGAAATTTATTGAGTTGCTGTATAGAGTAACATAGAATTAATACATAAATAAAGCACAATGCCATGCAGACAGATGTACATCTAACAAGAAGCATGAGCTACTCAGAATGCAATCTGCAATGCACAGATTGTTAACTTGGTGACACCTGCACTGAAGCAAATGAGATCAGATAAGGCCTTCTCAATGACAGCACCTGGATATGGAACTCTCATTTGGTGACAGCTTTTGGGAAGAAAATCAACACAATTTTTCTGACAGGCTTTAAGTGCATTTGCTAGTTTCTGGTTTTGCTGTTTTTTTATGATGGTTTTATTGTTATCAGGATAGTGTTTTATTGTTGTGAACTGCCTTGGTAGCCCTTCTCTGTACCATCTTCTGTCCTCATAAACAATTTGAAGTAAAAGCAGCAACAGAGAATGGCTTTCACAGGATGAAGGAGTTAAGAAAAAGAGCTTTCTCTTGGCATA
The DNA here is from genome assembly GCF_019175285.1 of Sceloporus undulatus. Classification (NCBI taxonomy): domain Eukaryota; kingdom Metazoa; phylum Chordata; class Lepidosauria; order Squamata; family Phrynosomatidae; genus Sceloporus; species Sceloporus undulatus. The sequence continues at coordinate 251,458 of NW_024802945.1, forward strand.
GGCAGGGCAAGAACTGAAGCCTCGGGATAACTGACATAGGAAATCAACCAAATGGTTTATAACATCACATCCTTTCCCCTGTCTCTGGTAAATGATTGGGTGAAGCCCATTTATGTGGATTCCTCCGCTCACCAACCCAGAGAGCAGCAGAAGGTAAGGTATCACTGCACTTGCTTATCAGTATTCTTATCCCCTCACTTACGGTTCTATGCTGATTTTGGTGGTATCTTTCACAAGGGAGAACAAAAGGGCTCCATCCACTCCATCTAAATTGGAAAAGGAAAGACAGAAATACAATGAAGAAAGTAGAATCCTCTCCCACCCTCCATGGGCCTGCCTTAAGTTGACAGCTGACTTGAAGGTGTACACAGACAGACAGACAATGTGTGTGTGGGTATGTGTGTTTGTTTCTGATTGCATATGCTTTCTCTGACCTTTGTGGAATGAAACAGGCAAATACAAGCATTAAGAAAGTGTCTAGGCTGCAGCATCCAAACATTCCCCATTACTGAAAATGAGAAACTGCTCTCCTGAATGCTGACACACTTACATTACTGGCTGCAAACCTAAACACTTTTAATAGAGAACAACAACACTACTCATAATTTTCCTCTAATGCACTCCAGTAGCACACTGAGTGCTATTCAACCTACAAGATTCATCTTCTCATTTCATTTTGGACTGTCTCATCCTAAAGTGAGGGGAGGTGCTTGATAGCATTGCCTGACACTCTAAAAGGACATCAGATAGCGAAGCTGGAAATATCCCTGCCTTCATGAATTCTAGGAGTAGCCAGTCAGAGTAGGCAGTTCAAAGCTAAATGGATTCACAGTCTAACTCAGTATAAGGCATCTTTATATTTTCAGAGCATTATAAGGTCATTACTTACTTAAAACTGAGCTATATGCATTGGTAGTAGCAGTATTTGCAGAGGAGGAACAAAGAGTGTTGAAATATAGTCCTGAACCCTCACGAATGGGGCTGAGCATTGGTGGAGGTGTATATGGTGAGCACTGGACTAAGCCCTGCAGGAGGTGATCCATGAGGAAGACAGGTGAGCGAAGGTTACTCTGGTAGCATCCTCCAGTGCCAGGTTGTATTTCACTGCAGACTAGTGGAGGTGGTGGGATGAAAAGTGACTTTGGGCAAGTCCTCCTCTTCTTCTTCTTTGGTGGCATGCCTTCCTGGAAATCCTTTTCATCCTGGCTTTCCTTCTCATCAGCCTGAGAAAACAGACACAACTCATGGGATCTTAAACTGCTACAGGGAAAAACAAAACCAATATGGCCTGCTTAGTGCCTGATATGCAAATAAGCAAGCAGCACTGGATGTTTCTCACTTGAGACCACACACCTGAAAGACCATCAAGAATCACAGAACTAAAAGGCATACCAGTCCAACTCCCTGTATAATGCAGGGATCTTGCCACTACGGCATCTCTGATGGATGCCCATCCAGACCTCTAGCAAAGTAGAACCCAGCACCTTGCAAGCATTTGCTGAACAGCTCTCGCCATTGGATCTTTCTCCTAATACTTAGGTGAAATCTCATTTCTTGAAAATTCCACCTGTTATTCTACACCTGTCTGCCCCATCTTCTATGTGACAGTCCTCCAGGTTTCTGAACATAGCTAATACATATCCTGTTCTCTTCTTCAGGCTAAACACAGTTGGACCTTAGTATCTGCGGGGGATTCATTTTGGACCCTCCCCTGCAGATACCAAAAAACATAAGACCTCAAGTGGCGTGACATGTGCACAGCCGCCTTGGGAACAATGGGGCTTGCCGTCCGCAGATTTTAAGTTCATGGATGGCAAGCCTGAAGACATGGAGACCCCCACTGTATACCCATCTCTTTCAACTGTACTCACAGGACTTGGTTTTCTCCTTTCCTATGATCCACCAGTTCTACTGGCTGACAGGATTATGACATCAGTGTCTTGCTCCTTTACCTATTGCATCTTTGTTATAGCTATTTTCCAGCTATAGCTATTTTCACTCTCTGCCCTACCATTATTGGCAACTCTGATGCTACCCAGAAACATACAAACGCTTGTCAAGTGATAGAAGTGAGAAAGTGATAGCCTTTTGGTGGGCAGAAGATTGGAGCACTGTTCTTCTAGCTACTGAATTGGACTTTCACTGGGTCTCTCCTTTACTGACCAATCTGAGATAACTTCTCAGGCCATAAATATTTTACAGCAGATCTTTGGGGGATGAACGCCATTTGAATAGGAGAGAGAGAGAACTCTGGGAAACTGCATGTTCCCTAGTGCCTATCTGTAAAATTCTGGGAGGAGGAACTACTGGAGAGCAGAAAGAAAAAGAGGATGGTTGGGTCTGAGTGAAAGGAGAGACCACAGAATGTGCATACTCTTGGGGGTCTTGAAAGGTTTCCTTTGCTGAACAGAAAGTCTATCCCGGATTACAGACATTGAAGAAGAGGGAGAAGTGCATTAATGGCAAAAGGAAATCACAGAACTGCAGGCTTGCCTACATTCTTTATGGTGGTGGTAGAAAAGGCAGGAGCATTGGGAACCCATACCAGAGAACAAATCACTCACAGATAAAGAAAGAAGCCTTATTTTAGAAAGCCTGCTGTGTAAGACTAGTTATGTGGCCTTTGACACAAGAACAGTTTTGATCAAGGGACACACAGGAAGCAGCTCAGCAACAGTAGATTTTGGGTTTGCTAAAGGACAATAGTCATTTCAATGAAGTATTGTGTCAATAAAGACAAGAGAGAGTTGGAAACTCAGATCAACAACTGCAGGCTGTTAAGCAATCACTGAAGAAATTCTGGGACTTGATGCAATTACAGGATTGATATACCAAGATCTGGGAGATGAAAAATCCCCATGCCCAGAGTTCTGGCACAGCACAGTGGTCAAGAGAATGAACTACAAGTCAGGATGCTCAGCTTTGCAGTGATGTCATTATGTGGCTTACATAAGGGTTCATCTCACAACCTCTACGCCACCATCCCTAAGACAATAACAATGAAGAATGCTGGGAAACGCAGTCCAACATCATCTGGAGGACAACATGATTTTCACTCTGATTTACAAAGAAGTAATAGCTGCAAAGAACTTTAAACACTCTATATCAGACCACTATATACATAGGTCAAAGGTATAAAGGTGCAACAATTTAATTTGCCCAGTTTAAATTTGCAGTTTTGCTATAGAAATACTAAGTCAGAGTTCTCTGATGCTGTTCAAATAATGTTTCAAAATAAAGTATTTTGGTCCTCTATTGTTCAAGAACAGCCTTATGACAATACAAACCCCTTCCTACACTCTACACAGGTTGGAACGCTACACACACATCACACAATTATGAAGCCCCAATGCACCTCTGTTATCAATTAGTACATTTAGGTCCTGAACATTTAACATATCTTCATATTATCGGAGTTTAATAACAGAAATCACTACCCACTTTGTCCTCTTGCTGCCGATTTGTAGTTGTTACAGGTACTGAGACGGGAATTACAAAAGGTGCTACAGCTACATCTTCTGAAGGCCTTTTGATTTCAGAAGTAGTGTCTCCATCTCCTGCTGCCTTGAAGGACAGTTTCTGAGCTTGTAAATTTTCTGCCTCACATGCCTTAAAGGAGAGCAAATATATATTTATCTATAAAAATTGTGCATTCTAGCAACAAGTACACTAAATGCAACACTAATTCTTTAATCATATTTTATTTTCAACCTTGCCCCTTTCAAAGAGCTTAAGGCAGATAATAATAATGTATGGTATTTTTTTAAAGGAGAAAGAATGCTCTATGGGGGAAAAAGAGTGTCTCTCTACCATAGCTCCAAGACCATGAAACCGAGACACCTGGCATCTATACTAGCAGACATAGCAGGGCTGTGCACCATTATGGGGGGAGGGCTTAACTTGATAATTTTATTTGATTTATACTTTAAAATAACACCTCCAATCACTAGGGGACAGATTTCCTTAATAGGAAAGAAGTTCAATAATCAATACGAAGGAGTATTCCTCCTGGCATAATTATTCTACATGGGCCAGAAGCCATAGTAGGGGAAACAACATGCCTGATATCACTGATGCTTTCCCTTGCATAAGCCATAGACTTTTCAAAATGTTAACAAAGGAGGAAAGGGAAACAATGCAAGCAGATTGGTTCTGTCTCAACCCACATCCACCAGTCTCTACCACTGAATTAATAAATAACTTGCAATATTTTGAATGTTTTGGATAAATCTTTATTTAATGAATCTACTGTTGTTTATAAAGCTAACTGCCTTGAGCACCTTCAGGTGAGACAGTAGTTCAGTGTTTCTAAATAAATACAAAAATGTGACAAGCAATGTCACATAAGAACAGAAGGCAAGCTATTTAGAGGGAATTCAAGTGCAGTTAGGTACAATCCTCTTGTCATTTGCCCTCAAGTCAACTTATAGTGACCAAATAAATGAGAGACCCCCCAAGACCCCTGTTCATCAACTAACCTCCTTGTGTCTTGCAAATTCAAGGCATTCATGGCTTCTTTCAATCAATCCACCTGTGTGGTCTCCCTCTTTTCCCATTGCTTTCTACTTTACTAAACAATATCATCTTCCCCAGTATATCATATCATCTCAAGATATGTCCCAAATATGAACTTTTGGTATGTCCAAGTATGAAATGTCCAAAGCCCCAGTTTAGTAATCTTGGGGACTTACTCAAGGCCATCCAGTGTGTCTTGTGGCCACAGCAGGGATTCAGACTTGGTATCCCTTATTAAGACAAACATTATACGGTACTCCTTTGTTATATAATACAAACAAATCTCCTTGTTATAGCAACTTTATATGAACGATCAGCACTGGGAATAACCTTTATTCATTTACCAGAGTTTGGTTTCTATTTTACCTGCTGGTTTTCCTTCATTGGTGGAGGCCGCCACTGCTCACTATAGAAACACATATGACTGTTCAGGCCCCTCTCAGTATAAAAGAGCTGACTGCAGGTTGTGCAAACAAAGTTGCTTCCATGCTCACTCTTGTCTCCAGGATCTCCCTCAGTCTTACCACTGATGGGAAAAGATGATGCATAAAGAGATGAGAAAACATATTACGAAGCCTGAATTTTCACTGTTTTGTACTTTACACTCAGCCCATGTTGTATGCGTATTTACGTTTTCTGCTTGAGGGTGTGTTTTATATTTGTCTTGAAATGAATTTCCGCAGTTCATTTACCTGCAAACTGTTTTATCTAGAGAAGAAAAACCCAATGGGATATCGTATACAAGTAAATGCTGTTGGAAACATAATGGCTGGAAGTCAAAGAGCTCCTCAGGGGCATGTGTCAGCCCAACTGAACAGCTGTACTTATATTCTTTGAACAGCCTCAGCCATATACCATAACACAAACCATTTCTGACACTTTCTTCTCTAAAAATGTTGGCTTGCTATCCCTCAGACAGCCCCTAAGTTTTCTCTGTGCATGTACTATTAAGTGTATTAATAGGCAGAAGTATAGTTTCCCAAATCAGCTTTCATTAGCATGGCAAAGTTGGCAAACAGTAATCTCATATACTAGCATAAACTTTTCTGATTAGCTTTTCACAAAGCCATTGCCTCTGGCATCCCATCTCTGACTTATAAGATACTGTTATAGGCTTATATCTCCAGGGTTGACATCCTCTGCCTGGTCCTGATGAATTTGCATTTAAAAGAGAGCTGGTCTAGTAATTTATTAAACACTTTCTCTCTTTCTCTCTCCCTGCACACCATGTTTCAGATAGTTCTTTTTGTTAGTGTGTTTCAGTATAAAATGGGAAAGAAAAAGAAGTCGTGTGGCATTTTAAAGACTAACCAGCAATTCTAGACACTTCAAAATGACTTGAACAAGACATTTTTGAAACGGTGTCAGAGAAAACCAAGTATATGTCTCAGCCTTTATCCTGGCATGGGACAAAGGGTCTGTGCTTTTTAGGCAGAAGCTAATCAATATAAAGTTTTCAGTTCCAAACAATACGCTCTCACCTGTTTCAGTTTTGTATTTAAACATGCTAAACTTTCCTTACACCTAAATACTCCCAAACTTTATATATAGGTTGTGTGTAAAGTAAAGAAGAAAAAAGACAGCAATCTCAAGCACCCATAGATGTCCAAAGGACTATCCCCTTTTTGTGATCTTCCTTAATGGAAATTCTAAGAGGTTGCCAGATTTGGGGAACTGGTTAAAAAAACCCCACCTGTGTGGTCCAAATTTTATCACAACTACTATCTCTGTGTTTATCCCAAATAGCACAGCAATATAAATAAGGCAATGTCTTTTAGTGCACCAATTTTTCAGCTGACAAGCATGATCCCAGCAAACTCCTAACTAAATGAAAATACGTAAAGCACATGTGTATGTAACTCCCATTACCGCTGCATAAATGGATGCCTAGCAAATAAAAGCACATGCTCCATCTATTTTAGGCACTATTAAAACATCATGCTTACCATCCAGGAGAAAAGTGTTCTTCCCTCACTGCATTAGTATAACTGTAGATATTTCCACCCTGTGTTGGAGGGGAGGGAAAAAGTTAAATGCGCTTAATCCTTTTAAAATAAACTTTTCATCTTAAGAATTAATTAAGGGAGCCCTGGTGGCACAGTGATTAAATATCTGTACCTTAATCCTTTAATCCTTACATGTCCTTGCCGATGGACAGATTCTGGAACTTCTAGCCCCAAAAGTAACTTTTCCAAGTACTGTCTATTGCATAAGATGAGCCTAATAGATTTTCTCCATATACGCTAACAAGAAAGTCTGATGACTCATAAAGTTTGACGGACTTTTAAGGGTAGTAACCATGTTCTCTCCAGATATTCTTAGACTAAGAGGCTGCATCGACACTGCAGAAATAATGCCGTTTGACACCAGTTTAACTACCATGGTTCAGTGCTATGGAATTCTCAGATTTGTAGTTTTATGACATATTTAGGTTCCTTCACCAAGGCCTCTGGTGCCTCAACAAACTACAAATCCCAAGATTCCTTATCACTGAGCCATGCTAGTGAAAGTGGTGTCAAACCGCAGTATTTCGGCAATGCAGACGTAGCCTAACATTTCCAGTCTTTCTTAAAACTGGCTGTGCTGGCTAAGGTTTCTCGAACATGGAAACCAACAGCACTTGGAGGGTTGCATGATCCCCAGCCCTGATATAAACAACAGAGAATAGCACTCTTTGCTTTTGCTTAAGTTCTTTTTTAAAATATGAATCCTTTTTTAAATTTTATAAAGAGAGTTATTTAAACATACCTGAATTCTGTTGAAAATAGGCAGCTTTGCCTTCCCTCTGGCCCCATTGTCAAATGAGGTACTAGGCAAGGAGAAGGATGCCATGGCCACTTGACTGGGAGAAGCTACAGAAGACACGTCGAACTTTGGCTTCTCTTTCCGACGGGGTCTACCACATCGAGAATGCCCTTTGCCTCCTGATTCTTTGGTAGAAGCTTTGCTCTTCTCTTTCTTCCTTGATCCAGGAGAGCCATTCTCTAACTGGCTCAGTTTCCCATAAGTGTGGTTTCCTGGAGTGGATTCATACATTAGTGACTGGCTAGGGTTAGAGAAGTCTTTGAATCCCAGGCATCCTGCCTTCAAGGTCCTGGCCTGCTTTGCATGAGAAATGCTGTCCGAGTTTACAGGTTGTACAGAAAATGGCTGAAAGGGCTGCAGAACAGTAGCTGAGTGCTGCCCTTCTTTTTCACTTTCAGATGGGAAGTCCTTCTGAAATTGGGCCAAGGCCTTTTTTGCATGTATAGGAGATTGTTCCCTTTCTGTTGGTTCTGTAACTGAGTGAAGTAAATCAGTCTGCTGCTGCTGCAACATGCTCTGGTGTGGTTTCGCTACTACCTGCTCAGTCTCCCCAACTACTAGCTGCGATGGAGCAGAAATCTGGGTGTGAGACACGATGTGCTGAGATTTGGTGATCCTCTGGAACAGGTGACTCTGAACTTGTAGTTTGTCCTGGTTCACAGAAGATTCTTGCGATTTCATAAACAGTTGCCTGAAGACTGGCCCTGTTTCACTCTTCTGCAGAACACCTTGCTGTGGAGCATCTGGAAACCTTGTTCCTGACCTAAAAGTCTCTTCAAAGCCACTGAGCTTTGGCTCCCCAGAGATTTCCCCTTGTGTTTTTAAGAGTGGGCTGAAGGATAAAACATCTGGATGGTCAATGTTATGTGACAAAGAATCAAAAGCAGGGGAAGTCCCCCCAACTCCTTGTGAAATGTCTTGACCTGAAGCAGATGACATCTGAGCAACATAAACACCACTGCCTTTGCTTTTGGTGCAAGCTGGTGGCACATTTCTAACCCACTGGAAGCTGCCGCTTGACTGGTGAGAAGTAGCAGGAATCTTTTGGCCTCTGAATAACGGGAAATGAGGAATACCACTGTTTGACCAATACTCCATGGGTGTGGCTTCTAAAGGGAAGGGAGGGTCTGAATGTGGCTGTCGGTCTGGCAAATTTGTGTTCTCTGCTGGCCCAAGTACAGATACATTTCCAGGATTAATGATGGTATAGAAACTGGAAGACGTTGTATTCTTTTGACAAGAATAAAGTTCCTTCATTTCTGTATCACCTGTGGTTTCCATGAGCATAGCAGAACTTGTGGGAACACAGGAAATCTGCCCACAAAGGGAGGTGCAAGCTTGCAAGGATCTCCTGGAGTTTGGTTCATTCTGTCCCACCGAGGGTGAAGAAGCGGGTGGAAACTTCTGGCCAACAAAGTTACTGACAATACACCTCAACAAGTCTCTGTTGGCCAAGAGGAAATCATTAGGGGCTTGAGGTTCAGGATGAACAGCCAGTCTCTCTGCAGTTCTAGTGTTGTTGGATCCCATCTGGATTCGGGACTCATGTGGAGAAGGGGCACCTTCAGAAGCATCATCATCCTTTAACAACTTCAAACCATGGTGCATTTCATAATGCCGCCGAAGAGACCGATGGTCTGAGTAACTCTTATTGCAACCTTGTTCTATGCACATGAACGGCTTTGTTTTTTGGTGGGTTAGCATGTGACCACTCCTAAAGTTTTGGGGAAAGAATTGATACAATCTTTTAAAAATGCCAGCATTGGAGAGAGGGATAACCTGAAAAATTATTATTAATCACAAAAATCTCTTCCAATCTTGGTTAATGTAACTCTCATTATCAATACCACAATTCAAAGACCTAAGAGTGATGAAGCATATGGCAATACAGTTAACAAGGTAGATGTGTTCCTGGGTATTACTTCTTTAACAGAAAATTTGGCATCAGACACAGAAATACCATGGAAAGAATAGGGACACATTCCTGCAGCAAAAAAAGGAAGAACAGTTCAAGCATTTTCAGCAAACCTTTTATCCAAAACTAACAATTTACAAATGTGGAATGAAACAACCAGGTCAGGTAAGTTTGTGTAAGGAAAAAGAAGAATTTTGGCCCTGCTATATAGACTACTTCAAAGCTTCTTCAAAAACCATTCAGGAATGTTTTTTTTTAATTATTATTATTTGGTTGCTCTCACCATTTTTCACTTTTGTTACAATTTCCATTTTGATGGCCAAATTTACAAAACTACCGGTACATGTTGCTTTTTTAATTTACCAGGGAGGCAACTGTATCTGCTTTTCTCTTCTTCTGCTGTTCTGCTATCACACATCCTCAGTAATAGATGCTGAAAACAGCTGATGTTTACCTTTCCTATTGCAAGGAGGCAGACATAGCTACAGTTGGATCAGCTGGAATAAAACCTCTAGCTTTATTGACTTGCTTATTGCAGACATGCTGCAGCCATCTGATACCTATAGTCAATGTTTCTCCTTCAACATCCCTCCAGTGCTGATTCTGCTAAGAGAACCTTCCATCTAGACAGAAGATGTGGATAATAAGTGTGGGTTGGATGGCCATAAAAAGACTGTAAAAAGGAATTTTTGGCAGAAGTTCTGTTAACAGAGGTATGTTTATAATTACTTTAACTGTCTTCTCATTAGAAAGGAACTTTGGGTAGTCAGAAACAACTTTCTGAATACAACTGGCCAAGTTCTTTTGGTCCTGAGGTTAGGAAGGGCAGGCAAAATGTCAAAGAAAGAGAATTTAAAGAAGCACAGCCAAAGGAAAGCAGGTTAAAAGAAGGTGATAGCCCAAGGCAGGAAAGGAAGGAACAATGAGGAGTGAAAAGGTGGGTGCACTCTCAGGGGTAATAAATCTATGCCTCGGCTCTATGTCAGGAGGTGCCAGGGCTAGCTCTGCAAATCCGTATCTCCAGATAACTGTCCCTACAAGATGAATCATCAGACAGGGATTTCACTGGCCTAGGCACTGACCAGGCACTGGTATTGCTCTGCTCATCCCAGCTGTCCCTTCAGCTTTCCTAACCAAGCAGGGCTATAAATGTTTTGTGTGGGCAATAATAATCCTGTTTTGTTTTGTTCCGCTATGACCTCTGGCCCAACTTGCATCTCGAACAGTGAGGGTGCACACAACTGAATGCGCCTCTAAAAAAAACCAAAAACCCCTCCATGTATAAAACATGATGCCAGAGAGAAAGGTTCTACATTAGCCTTTGCTCAAGTATGATACTTTTCTAGCTGAAACGAATTAGTAGCAGTATTCCACCATACAAGCCTCCAACTCCAATCTAAAACATTATCATCCAGGCACAGGTTAACCACTCCTGGGGATAACTAAGCCCAGATCTTTGGCCATAGGCTCTAGCTTTCATGGAAAATTCTCTCAATAACAAGATGATGTGTTACTGGAAAGCTACAAGTGGCAGCAGGAATAGGGAGATATTAGTTTGGTCCCCAAGAAAATAATAGGTCAATAGCTTTCCAGAGTTCCACTTTTTTTTTTTGGTTCAAGATACTTTCCCTGTAAATCTTTGCACCAATATCCCCTCAGACAACTACTCACCTCGCAATTCTCTGTGGGCCTTAAATTCTTTCACACATCACAAAGCAACATTAGAAAGCCTCTGTTTCCAAAATACCAGTTGCCTATTCGGAGCTGGAATTCTCCCTAGACTAGTGCTACAAAACCTGAAAACATATCACTCTACTGAACAGTGTGTTCAGACCATAGCTGCAAAGCAACTTCAGTAGCAGTTTTGCCATTTACTTAATTTAAGCCAGATTGTGTCATCCCCAATAACTCAGGAATATTAACTGTGCATGGTTATTTGCCGTGTACAGATGCAAACTGTTTCTACTGGAGCAAGAATTACCCTCATATATTTAAATCAGTGTTATTAGCAGATACATACAGGTGGTCCTGCCGCTTAAATGCTTTGCTGCAGATCTTGCAGACATGCTTCCGTTCCTGGCTGTGAGTCACATAATGCTTGCTAAGTGAACTGGTGCTGCTGAAAACCTTCCCACAGAGGCTGCAATCCAGAAAAGGAGCTTGAGGGGAGCTTTGCTGGTTCTTGCCTTTCTTTCCATTGCCAGAGCTGGATCTGCCTCCTTGCTCCGCTTCTTTTGGTGCTGAAGGGGCAGGAAGCCCTAATTCTAAAAACATAAAGACAACGTTACTAGTATTGGTGCAGTTAATACGAGTGTGACCTAAATAATTTCTGGTTCAAATCTTGTTTACCCTGCTAGGCAGTGTTAGGCAAGCCAGTTTTTGCTTAGTCCCCACCCCAACACTTCTCCAACACACGAATAATACCAAATCAGTTTGCTGTATAGATTCATTAGACAGTCACCACATTCACCCACACACTAAATGCCCAAATTCTTCAAGATCCTAGCTTACTGTTTCATATGTAAGTGTGCTAATTCATACTCTGATTTGTGTTCTCCTATAAGCAGGAACAACTAAAACTCACTAGGAACTATCAAGGTGGAAAAGCTTAGCATTATCAGGAAACAGAGATCTGGTCTTGGTACTCATCTAACAAAATTCGGAACAGAAGAGAACTTCAGACCCTGTCATCTAACTTTGACCTTTTAAAGGAGAAACATGACAGGAGCCTTGCTTTGGATGGGAATAACTCCAGGCTTTCCCATTCTGGTGAAGGAAGCTCCTGGTTGGCAAGGAACTGAGCAACACGCTTGTGAACTATAAACCAGGATCGTGAAAAATGTTGTCTCAGTATTTTGTGGGAACACAGCCAATGCATGGAAAGCACTTTCAAACCCAAAATAGAAATGCTCTCAAAGAAAATGTCTGGATTTTAAATAATGAAGAGGATTTTGTCGCAGAAGAAAAATATCCCATCTCCCAACTATTGCTTGGTTCCGTATGGCAGAAGAAAATGGTGCGCATATGCCAGCCCTGGACCTTGTAAGAGTGGTGAGTGAATGCTACTGATTTCGCAGAGAGTAAGCTAAATCCACTACTATATTCTCAGGCACAAAGATCTACCTGGTGAGGCTAACATTTTGATTTTTCAAAGATATGTTAATGTTTTTAAATGGTTTCAACCCTTCTGTTGTTGTTGCTGCTGCTGTGTGTCTTCCAGCACGTTTCACAAATCTGTCCCATACCACTTTAATCCTAGACTTTCAGCACCAGAGTCCTCAGAACACCTTTAAACAAGCAATCCACATTCCTTGTATGTTTACAACCATGCACCTGCCATTCATGTTTTATGGTCCTTTTTGTGACGAAGTGAAGAGCGATGGGAGTTACTTGGCAAGAGAGGGACTACTCTGCAAATCCAAAGCCAGAACTTAGGTTTCCCTTTTTCTTTTTAGGCTACAGGTGGCCAACAGTGGAGGGGGGTTAGGGCCACTTTTCACTACCATGCATCCCTTGGGGAGCTGTATCAATGCACCAAAGCACTTTATAAAAATGCACATCTTTCCAGGTGATTGGTTTGCCCCCCGCTCCCCCAAATGGTTCAAACCCATGTGGAACATAGCAGTTTTCCTCTGCCCAACCCACCAACATTGTAAGCCTGAGGGCAGGGAACCGTCTAATTAAAAAGACTGTATGTACAGCGCTGTGTAAATTTACAGCGCTTTATAAATAAAGGTTAACAATAATAACAACATTCCTTGAAAACTCACAGATGCCCCTGGAAAAAATTAAATCAAAACCAGACAAAACAGAAACAGAAAGTAATGTCACTTCTGGTTTCAGTTTAGGCAGATTCTCAGTGAATGCTTTTGGCTTTGGGGTTGCTTTGAGTCATCTTGCAGAAGGGAGTTGGAATAAAAATCACCCAATAATTTATTTAGCCCTTCTTATACAAGGATTTTTTATACACTGATTCAAGCATCCATGGTTTGAAAATGTTCAAAAACAGTATACATTTCAAATACCAAACCTTGCTTTTCAATTTTTATAAGGGACACCATTTTGCTATGCCATTATATTTAATGGGACTTGAGCATACACGGATTTTGTTATCCATGGGGGATCTTGGAACGAAACCCCAACGGATAACAAGGGTCCACTATATATGCTACAAATCAACCAACCAGGACACCTCACCGTGCAAAAGTGGCCGCGAATCTGTGTCACAGTCATCTAGGAGTTTAGTAGAATCGCAATCCTTCACCGAATACAAAGACAGTGAGTCCAGGTTGTCCTCCAAAGAGTCGTTATTGATATTCGTAGCTGAAAGGCTAGGATCCACATCCACGTTGTTCAGTCCTGAATAAATCATGTCTCTCATATCTGGGCATAAATCATGGCTGAATGTATCATTACAATCCAAAGCCTGATTCCCTGAAAACTCATGAAGCTGCATCTCAGATTGGAGGGAACCGTCGTCACATGGATACTGGTCCATAGTTGACCACCTTCTCTGCTTGGAGTTTACGTTTCAGTTTGCTAAAAGCAAAAGATTAAGAAGGAACCGTGAAGAACGAAGAGATTGCAAGTCTGGAGTCACAATTATCGGCAGACTCGCACCCAAGGCCCCTTACAGACTGCCCAAATAAAGCTGCTTCGGGTCACTTTGGAGGTATGCTGTTTAAATAATGCATGCATCCTAAGAGTCTGGAAGCTGTGCCAAAGCTGCGCTCCATTCCTTAGGACTGGATTGTGGTTTTGGCATGGCTTCAGGACTCTTAGGACGCATGCATCATTTAAACAGCATCTCTCCAAAGTGACCCGAAGCAGGTTTATTTTGGCCTGTCTGTATGGGGCCAATGTTTACTGAGGATATAAGTCTGTTCAGATTCAGCAAATGTACATTTATAATTAAGCTTCACGCTTTAAATGGCAGATTCGTCAACTGAAGGTTTAGGTGATGAACAGTTGGGAGCCGCTCATAAATGGCACTGTAGGAAGATTTAGGTCCAAAACGCACAGCAGAAATAATCCACTTTGAGATTGCTTTGACTGCCCTGGCTCAGTGCTAAGGAATCCTGGGAATTGTAGTTTATTGAGGCCACCAAAGCTCTCCGAAAGAGAAGGCGAAATGTTTCACAAAACCACAGTTCCCAGAATACCCTAGCATTGAGCCAAGGCAGTTAAACAGTCTCAAACTGGATTATTTCTGCAGTGCGTTTTGGACCCACGTTTATCTACAAATCCTCATGCTGCCAACTTCTTTCTTTCAGTGGGTCTCAATGGGCGCTACAAGATTTCTTTGCACGCAAGGAAAATGCAAGGCATGATGAAACAAGCTAGAAACCGCTCCTATAAACATATAAACTCATGCTTCTTATGCTCAACATGGAGGACATTTTGAAACTGGGAGAGAAGGATGGGAACGGCAAGGCATGCCTTGGAAAAGGAGAGCAAGGCTCCACAAAATGGAGGCAGCATGAGTTTTCCTGGACTTCGGTCCACTTCCTCAGATGCAGTTTCAAATTCCAAATGCATTTGGAAGGAAGTCGACTTAAGTCTAGCAAAGTTCCTGCTGCCTATTTCTTCCTTTGCAAAGGCATCTGAGGAAGTAGACTTAAGCCTATAGAGAAGAAGCTCATGCTACCTATTTCTTCCTTTGCAAATGCATTTGGAAGGAAGTAGACTTAAGTCTAGGCAAGAAGCTCATGCTGCCAATGAGCCCCAAAGGCGCTACAAGACCTCTCTAGAGGCATATAAATGTGGATTCACCATCCTGCTTAAGTCATGCTCAAAAATAAAGGGATTATTCTGAAATTGGGACAGAAAGCTTGAAAATGTAGGACATGCCTTGGGGAAAAAGGAGGACACCTGCCCTCAAGGAGCCAAGGACATCCCTAAGGGTAAAGACATTGCATTTAATGGTTAATGCTATTAAAATTAAGAGTTCATATTCCTAACTTTGGGGTTTTTTGGGGGGAGAAGAAGGCTCTTTAACCCAAAATAGGGCTTTGGGATGTTCTTAGGCTTATTTGTGGCTATGATGATGGTGCCCTAACTGACACAAACTGACAAAAAACAGGGTGGAGGAGGAGGAAAGAGGGGCTGGAGGAAAAAATGGAGGTTTGGGGGGTTGTTTATTGTTGTTGTTGTTGTTGTGCACCCTTCTTTTATGGAAAAAGCAAATTTTAAGAGAAAAGGGAAGGCTGAGCTACTTAAAAATACCAAATAAAGGTATTAAGAAAGGTACTTATTAAGAAATAGGGTCTAAAAGGGGATATAAAGGGGGTAAATAAGGGGGTGCAATTGCACCTGAGAGAGAAAAGGGGCTTCCCTTTTCCTCAAAGGGAGAGCAAAGCCTCAGAAGAAGCAGCAGCACAGTGATGCTGCTTTACCCGTCGTCGCGCGCCTGCGCATGCTCAGCCTTTCTCGCTCCCCTCTGCTTCACTGGCCACGCCCACCAAGAAGCTGGCCACGCCCCCCCGAACGGCACGAGGCGAGGCGGAGAGGGGCGGAGCCTTCCCTGGCAGCGACATCGGGAAGAGGGCGGGGCGGAAAATAATTAGCTCCGCCCCCCGCTATGAAACGCTTTCCCTCGCTCCCATTGGTCGGTGCGGGGTTTAGGCGGGAAAAGTGGGTTGTGGGGGGGGAAGGGAGGGGAGCGGCCGGCCGCCATTTTGTTGTGAATTGGAGAGATAGGGAGTTAGGTAGAGAGACAGTTGAGGGGAATTTAGGTTGTTGTTCGTGAGGGGAATAGGTGCAGGAGGGAAGGAAGACTCAAATCCAGAGCATACTGCGGGAATAATCCAGTTTGAAAGCGCTTTAACTGCCCTGGCTCAATGCTAGGGAATTATGGGAATTGTAGTTTTGTGAGACATTGCGCCTCTGTCAGAGAGAGCTCTGGTGCCACAATAGACTACAGTTCCCATGATTCCCTAGCACTGAGCCAGGGCACTTAAAGCAGTCCTGAACTGGATTATTTCTGCAGTGTGTTATGAACCTTAATATTTCACACATATGACATATATATATATATATATATACACACACACACACACACACACATATATAGCCTCATTAAGGTTGACGCATGAATAAGGTCAAGGACTGTTCCCTAAATGACCAATAGGTCACCTTCATTAAGGAGCTGTGTATAATAATGATGATAATAATAATAATAATAATAATAATGTATTTATATCCCACTTCTCCCTACGGATCAAGACGGGTTACAGAAATACAATTAATACAATATAATACTTAATAAGAACAAAAGTTAACAGAGCATAATCCCTCCCACCAAAAGAAAAACAGTAACAAATAAAAATAGAGATTAAAATAATTAAAAAGGCGAGTTGGAGAGAGGCAATTTGGGGTAAGGAGGAGGACAGTCAGTACCAGAGTAAAAGGGAGGTCTGTCTGGGGAACTAGATACTGTGATAGTGCAAAACAAATGTTATTTTATTTATTATTTATAGTATTATTTATAGTATTATTAGCTCTTCAGCCAAAAGGCTAATAATAAAACATCTTGCTCTCAGGATTAGACCCTGACTTGTATATGGTGTGTGCATTATATACATATATGGGATTTATACAGGTTGACCAGACAACCTCCTCTTTGCAGGACATGTCTTATATTTCAACCTTTCCAAGAGGAATTCTAAAATGTCTTCCATTTTGAGCACAAGCTTCAGTATATGTAGATAGATAGATAAACACACACAGCCCATTGAAACCCATGTTTTAAAAATTGCATTGCTTTAAACTTGCAGTTCCCCACCTTGAGGACCTATATTGGGAGAAAGGCGAGATATAAGTAAATAAAATACAGTTGCCCCTCCTCCCATATCCACGGATTCATCATTATTATCATCATTATTCATCATTATTATCATCATTATTACACACAGATTCAACCATCCAGTTTTAAAATATTCCAAAAAGATATAAATTCCAAAAAGCAAAGGTTGACTTTGCTATTTTATGTAAGGGATGCCATTTCACTAAACCCGGGGTTCCCAACCTTTTTAACTAGCGCAGCTCTTATTTCTATAGCCCCTAAGAGTCCTACCCTATGCCTTACATGTTAATGGTGTTTAGGAGTACATCTAAGGATATAGTCTTATTATTTGATTTCATTCCATTTTTATTTCTTTTATTTTCCTGGAACGGAAAATAAAAGCACAGGTTGGGAACCTCTGCACCATGATGTTTAATGGGACTACTTGAGCATCCACAGGTTTTGGTACCCAAAGGCGGGTCCTGGAACCAAACCCCAGCAGATACTAACTAAGGGCTTATTGTAGTAAGACAAACAAATGGGTCCTTGGACAGAGCAAGCCAGAACTCTTCCTAGAGCCCCAAGATGACTAAATTAAGGTTGCTATACTTCAGCCCCATCATGAGAAGGCAGGACCTCATTAGAAGATGCTGGGGAAGGTGGAGGGAAATAGAAAGGGAGGAAGACCACACGCCAGATGGATAGACTCCATCACAGAGACCTAAGCTGGAAGGTAGAGGATGGAGGGACTTGGAGGCGTCTTATTTACAGGATGAGTCGGAGCTAACAACTGTAATAATGGTGAAATAATTATAATGATAAGATGTTTGTAAGCCACACAAGGAACTCCTCTCCTACCTCCTCCTCCGCTGCCAAGCTGGGCCACCTCCTGAACATTCCCTCCAGACGTTTCTACAGCAACATGCTTAGAATGGATGCCAGGGGCAGAAAACCTTACAAAGCCACAGCAGAGAGAATCCCCACCAACCGCAACAGCTGATGTGTTTCCCTATTAAACCCAGCATTTAAAACTAATCATAATGTAACCAGTGATCCCCAAATGGTTTTGGGCTTCGTCTCCCAGACTCTTGACCAACAGGGATGAGGCTTCTGAGAGCTGACATCCCAAATCTCTTAAAGGGCGCAGTTTGGGGACCACTGGCCTAAACACACAGGTTTGACTCTTGGAGGCAAGAGACCAGGGACCCTACTCAAATGTATCCCTCCAAACATACAGTATATCCTTTCAGGACTCATCCTGTTCTCAAACCACAGGAGGAAAGGGGGTCTTTTCGCAGCTAGAGGATGGCAGAACTCCACAACACACTCCAGAAATAATCTGTGTCGATCCAAAACACACTGCAGAAATAATCCAGTTTGAGCCTGCTTGAACTGGCATGGCTCAGTGCTAGGGAATCCTGGGAATTGTAGTTTACTCAGCTTATTCAGACTTCCCCAGCACTGAATCAGGGCAGTTAAAGCGGCAGCAAAACTGGATTATTTCTGGGGTGTTATGGGCCAGAGCAGTTTCAAAACTGGATTATTTCTGCAGTGTGCTTTGGACCTAAAAATCTCAAACCGGATTATTTCTGGTGTGTTTTGGACCAAAGCAGTCTCAAAACTGCATCATTTCTGCAGTATGTTTTGGACCCAAGCCGTGTCAAAGTGGATTATTTCTGCAGTGTGTTTTGGACCAAAGCAGTCTGGAAGTGGATTATTTCTGCAGTGTTTTGGACTAAAGCAGTCTCAAAGTGGATTACTTCTGCACTGTGTCTGAATCTGATTATTTCTGCAGTGTGTTTTGGGGCCAGAGCAGTTTCAAAACTGAATTATTTCTGCAGTGTGTTTTGGGGCCAGAGCAGTTTCAAAACTGAATTATTTCTGCAAAGCAGTCTCAAAAGTAGATTATTCCTGCAGTGTGTTTTGGACAA
>NW_024802945.1:270416-353114 GCF_019175285.1 Sceloporus undulatus
GAGAGAAAGCAGAACTGAATTCCTGGAGAGCCTTTTCCTCTTCATCCCTCTTGCAAAACCTTCTTCTTCCTTCTGTGCAGCCTTTTTTATAGCCCTTCCCAAGCCAGTCCCACCCAAACAGAACCACAAACTGGAGCCCATTCAAATCCCACCAATGGCAGAGTGTAAACACAGCAGGGAAGCCCTGCCCCTGGGTTAATTAGCAACCGCAGTCAATCACAGCCAGCCTGTCTAATCAGGGCCAGGGAAGCCTGCTCTCAGCCCGGCCCTCTGCTCCACTTTCAGCCAATCAAGGCAAGGCGCAAAACCAGTTTTTAATTAGCCAGCCAAGGACCCATTGCTGAGCTGGGCTTCCAGATGCCTGACTGCAGAGGCTTATTTAGCAGAGCCTGGCTGGCTGCAAGGAGAGCATTGAGGACAAGCACACTTTACACCAAGAAATCCCCCTCCTGCCTCGTTTCAGCTACTTGCATCCAAAACAAGTAACTGAGTTACTGCTTGCATTTGTCTGTTGATGATGATGACTACTTTTTGCTCTGGGGGAAGCAGCAGAGCCAATCCCTTGCAAAATCATGAATTAATACTAATCAATACAACTAAGGTCCAAAACACACTGCAGAAATAATCCAGTTTGAGACTGCTTTAACTGCCCTGGCTTAATGCATTGAGCCTTCTCTGTCAGAGAGCTCTAGTACCACAATAAACTACAATTCCCAGGATTCCCTAGCACTGAACCAAGACAGCTAAAGCAGTCTCAGACTGGATTATTTCTGCAGTGTGTTTTGGACCCAAAGCAAATACAACAGGGATGGACTAGTTGTCCATGCAACACCTGTCCTGAAAATTATTATTGCTCTATTATTTCTTGGCAAGTTTCTTCATAGGGGTTTTTGTCATTGCCATCCTCTGAGGCTGAGAAAGTGTGGCTTCCTCAAGGGTTGACGTGGCCAAGCCACAATTTGAACCCTGGTTTCCCCAGTCATCGTCCAACACTCAAATCACTGGTTCTGTTTGTGTTTACAGTAATTCAATGGCAGAACACCTTGAACCATCGTCAGGCTCAAACTCAACACTGTAATAAATCACTCTTATATGTGTTAGAAAAACAGTATCCAAATAGAATTTTGTATGGGTTCATAGTAAGATTAGAAATGAGTACTAAAGTCCGAACGCTATCATTCTTTGTTCAGACTTGTTCTGGCTTGCTCTGATTGATAAAATAAAAAACGTGACTTGTTCTCATTAATAAAACAGACATCACTTGTTTGTTTTCCATATCCAGATTGATGGATCTGGGCTGAGCAGCTGAGAAAAACCGTTGAGAACGACCCATTATAATAAGTAGGCTTTATCAGCAAGTCCCAATGAACTAAGTGGCATCAAGCAAACTTGCTCAGGACTGGCAAACCTATGAATGCTTCCTCAAGTAAGTGCTATTAAACGCAGTAAGACTTGTTTCCAAGCAAGCATACACAAAAAAGTGTTTACGTTGTGAGAGATATATATATATTGCATTGAATTTTCTCTGCAAAAGGTAAGGTCTTTGTATTAAAACGGTTCCTTCAATTTCTAATATACAGTTTATTGAGACATGCACTTCCCTGTGTCTAATACCCTACAGTTCTGGTGATCTGGACATAAAAATGGCTTATTATTCACACTAAGTCTACATCCTTATTAGTGATTTCCTTATTGGTAAGTTTATTTCCCTTGTGTTTTTAACACAAGTTGTACAAGTATGTACTCAATGAGACTTCTATGAATGTGTGTGTGTAGGATTGCCAACTTAAAATTCCTAGATACTTTATGAACTACAGAGCAATGCGGTAGGTAATATCTAGTACAACTGTACAGTCAAACAAATGACTCACTGCAACTGGTACATGTTGTTAAACAGATCGTAAAACCTTGAAATTGGCATAACTATTGGCAGAATTACCTCCTGAGTCTTCCATTATTACCATTGTTTAATAATCTATTATTTTAATACCACGATGAGAAGAATACTGTACAAACATTACATGGTTTCCAGGTACGTGTAACACTCCCAGCAAAGGTGGATACAGTGCAATATTTGGGATAAATGCATCCCCAAAACCCTTCTTTTTTGAGAACAGAACTGACTTCTTTGGAGGCTTTTAGGAACAGTAACTCGCTTTTTAAAGTGGTTGAAGAAGGCCCCTTGCACATTGTTTAGCATTTCCTAAAAAGCTTGTTTTGGTTTTTGGCAGTCACTCTGGGCTTTAGAGGGCCCCAAGTGAAGAAAATTGGCCCCTGGATCCCACAGTTGCTCACTTCATTTGCAGCACAAGGTTTATGTATACAGGCAGCATCCATTATACCTGCTCCCCTTTCAGAGTGACCAGATAGGCCACCATGACCTGTGTGTGTGTGTGTGTGTGTGTGTATGTGTGTATATACATGTATATATACATGATGATCATTATTATTAATAATTAATATTTATTTAAACCCCGCTCTTAAGCTTTATTTATATAGCGCTGTAGATATATATGTTGTGTGTGTATATAATACACACACACATATATATATGTTGTGTGTATATGTATTTATATGTGTGTATACAGTGTGTATATATATATATATATATATATATACTGTTTATATGCTGTGTATGTGTATATATATGTATATATGTGTATGTATATGTATTGTGTGTATATATAGCTGTGTGTGATATATATATATATACACAATGTGTGTGTATATATATATATATATATATGTTGTATATGTGTGTGCGTATGTATATATGTATGTTTATGTGTGTGTGTGTGTTTATATACATACAATTTACACAGGGTTCCCAGATATCCTCCTGTCCTCCATGTCAACCTTCTGTCTAGGAAGAATTCCCCAATGTCCCATAGACCCATAGAATTGTAGAGTTGGAAGAGACCCCAAGAAGGGCCCTCATCCAGTCCAACCCCATTCTGCCATGCAGGAAATCTAAATCAGAGCATCCCCATTGACAGATGGCCATCCAGCCTCTGTTTGAAGGCCTCCATTTTGAGAAGGACTAAGAAGCATGAGTTGACATCCCTGTGAGTGCTTTTAGCGTTTGTTTTGGGGCATGCCCTCCTCCTTTGGGATGGCCTTGTCCTCCTTGGCTGCTAAGGCCCCTGGTCCCCCTGCTCCTTGCCCACTCTTGCAGGGTTCCCTCTCTTCCATCTTTGCCCTCCTTCTCTTTGGCCTTCTGAGCAGCTGCCCCTTTAATTCAGCCCTTGCTTGATAGCCCTGGCTGGGGATGCTCTTGGGCACATGCATGGCTTATGTTGGCAACCCCAAATGCCAATGAAGTGGAGGGAGATGTTCTTGCTTTTTAATTGCATTGAATTTAATTTATATTTAAGTGGAGGAAGATCTTATTATTTTAAAAAAATTGCATTTAATTTAATGTTAACAATATAAGATTGCAAGGAAGTGCCCTTGGAAGATGTGAAGGGAGCTTTTGAAAAATGTATTTAGTTTAATTTTAAAAACAGAGGTTTGCAAGGAAGTGCCACTGGAAAAGGTGAAGCAAGATATTTTATATATATATATATATATATATATATATTGCATTTAATTTAATATTAAAAATATAGGATTGCAAGGAGGCCCCATTAGAGGAGATGAAGCAAGTTATTATTATTATTATTATTATTATTATTATTAAATTTGCATTTAATTTTGCTTAATGTTGCAAAACATGACCCCAGGAACAAAACTGCAAGGAAGTGGGCACTTATTTTATTGCAAAGAAATAAAACAGATGTTATGTTTTGCAACATGAAATATTACTATTATTAGTAGCAGCAGCACTGTTGTCGTTGTTGACTTTGTTTTGTGTTGCTTCTTTTTCTTCTCCCTTTTGCAAAGGAGGAGGAGGAGGAGGCAGTGTCCTGCTGCTTTGCTTGTTGCTGCTGCTGCTGGCGCTGGAGTCAGGCGCTGCGCCGGGCAGCCCTGGGCCCGTGCCTCGTCGGGGTCCTTGCAGCGGAGCCCGTGCGGGGATGTCTGGGAGACCCCGCGCCGACTGCTGCTCAAACATCACGGTGAGTTTGTTACAATGTAGCAATTTCTCTTTAAATCTCTTAACTCTGGCTACCTGGCAGCCAGGGCTTGTGACAGGGCCCTCTTGGAAGGGGAGGGGGCACGCCACAACACACAACCAACACCACCAACACCACAACAACAACAACAGGGCAGGGAGGGAGCCAGCCAGCCCTGTGTGTGTGTGTTTCTCTGGGTAGGAGCAGCAACACCAGAAGCAGCAACCCTGGCTCCCCCAGTCCAGCCTTTCTCTCTCTCTCTCTCTCTGGGGCTCCAGGGCTTCTCTACACAATACAGTGTCGCCCCATTTAATGCCACCATCATCATCACCACCACCATCATCATAAATGGGTCCTGGTCTTTGGGGGCCAAGCCTGGGCTGGGCTTTGAGGGAGGCCTCTGGCAGATTCACCCTTACTCATCCATCCTCCCTTCTTCCCTTCCTTCCTTCCTTCCTTCCTTCCTGGCAGGTGGGGGAGGATGGTTCTACATTTCCCCCTAACTATCCCCCCTTCCTTTATATATTGCCCTCCAGATCTCTGGAATTAGGCGTTTGGTGGCTCTAGGAGATGCTCCCCCTCCAGCCATCTACCCTTCCTCCAGGCTTCTGATACAGTATAAGGGTTGTTTTTTTCAGGGGGGGCTCTCTAGGATATTTCCATCTCTGCCCTTCTTTGGTATAGAGTCCTGCAGGGTTATGAAATAAAGATAATATGGGGCTCCAGGAGATTGCCCTCTACCCTTCCTTGAGATATTGCCTTCCAGACCTTGGAATTAAGGGGTGCTTTTTGGGGGGGGGCTCTAGGAGATGTCCCCCCCCACCATCTACACTGCCTTGATACATTGCCCTGATATAAAGATTTTGGGTTTTTTTTAGATTTCCCTCCACCTTTCCTTGGTACAGAGCCCCCCAGGCTTCTGGAATAAATATTTTGGGGGGGGCACCATTTCTTGGTATATTGCCTTCCAGGCTTCTGATATAAAGGGTTTTTTGGGGGGAAGGGCTCTAGGAGATTTCCCTCCACCATTCCTTGGTATGTTGCTCTCCAGACCTCTGGAATTAGAGGTTTTGGGGGGGGGGTTTCTAGGAGATGTCCTCCCCAGCCATCTACCCTTCCTTGGCATAGAGCCCTCAAGGCCTCTGGAAGAAGGGTTTTGGGGGTGGCCTCTAGGAGATTCTCCCCCCCAATCCTTCCTTGGTATAGAGTCTAAGCTTTTATTGTTATTTTGGTGGTGGGGTTTTTTAGGAGATTTCCCCTCAACTATCCAGCCTTCTTTGGTATAGAACCTCCAGGCTTCTGGAATAAGGATTTGGGGGTAGGTGGGCTCTAGGAGATGTCCCCCAAAATCTTCCTTGGTATAGGCCCACCCAGACCACTGGAATAAGGTTTGGGTGGGGGTGTTTTCTAAGAGATTTCCCTCCAACCAAATCTTACCCCATTCACCCTTCCTTGGTATAGAGCCCTCCAGACTTCTGGAATAAGGGTTGGGGGGGGGCTTTAGGAGATCCCCCAACCATCCATCCATCCCTGGCATAGAGTCCTACAGGCTTCTGGAATAAGGGTGTTGGTTGGTTTGTGTTTTTGGTGGGGGGCTCTGGGGGAGATTTTTCTCCCTCCCTCCCTCCCTCTTTCTATCCTTGCTTGGTGGAGCCTCTCAAGGCTTCTGATATATGTTTTTCCTTTTTCCAGCAGGAAGGGATTTTTTTGGGGGGGATAAGAGAAGGGGAGCTCCTTTGCAGCGTTTGGATGAGTATGTGTTCTCTAGGTCTAGGAGGAATGGGGGGGGGGATTGATTTCCCAGTGGTCTGTTTTGCTTGCCTTTCCCCCTCCACCTGCATACTATTCCATTTCCAAAACCAAAGCAAAGGGTTGCCTGTCCCCACTTTCTAGTAGGCAGGAGATGCCTGGTTTGTGTATTTCTGAGTACTCCTGTCTGTGGCCCAGTGCAAGGCCAGAAGAGAGAGGGGAGAAAGGGTTTCTTTTCTGTGCTGTCAGACTGAAAGGGAGAAATCTGGTGTTGGTGGTGTCTGCTTTTGAAAAGGGGCTTCTGAACATATCAGTGACGTTTTTATTCTGATACGTTATATTTAAAGACTTAACAGAAGTGGGCCATCATCTCCTTACCTCTTCCTCCACCGAAACCTCCTCTTCATGCAATCTCAAACTTGGGCTTCTGGCCTTCTCCCGCAATGTCTGTTTTGTGCTGATAGGGTTCAAGAGAAAACAGGGCAGCACAATGAAACAAGGAGTCTAGAGGTTTCCCTCTGAAGTGATTTTTGTTGCTAAATGCTATCTTCACAGTTCTTGTGTTCTGGCAAATTCATTGTTGTGTTTCCTCGAGGAGATGCCTTTCTGTGGCATAAACATACAGTTGTTGCTTTTCAGGTGTTCTGTTCACTTAATACACACATCATGGCTCCATCTAGTTTATTTTTTTACATATTTGTCATTGTTTCTTGATTCTCTTATGCTCTTATGTCACAGACATTTGCACAACACCCATACTTTAGTTCTCCGCATTGGCCTGTCTTTCTGTATGGCCCCTAGTAGTCCAGTTTAGTTAATCTCCTCTGGAGTTTATCCAGACCCTTACCTACCTCAAAGTTCACAGTAATAAAGGCACTAAAACACACAAGAGGTCATTCTATATATGTTTTCTAAATCCAAAGTAAACAAAAAGCAGGGTTTTCCCCCCACCCTGAAGCTACTCTCCCCTTACCCTGACTGCAATGGATTCATGTTGTATGGACATCCCTGGAGTGAGTTATTTCCAGTAGTACTGATGTTTATCAAAACTTTCGGTGCTGAAAATTAGTGTTAATGAAAAGGTGTTTGGAGATCTGGAGACAGGGCTGAGATTTATTGTGTCTGTTTTTTGTCTGACTTGGAAACAGTGGCTTTTGACAAACACAAGTGACATTGCTGGGTTTCCCTTACTTGTTTTGATTATCTTAATACACTCTAAGGTGACAGTATATTGTTTTGAGGTTTTTTGTTGTTGTTTACAGGTAACAACACAACATGAAATAACACTACAGTATAGTGATATGGCTTGAGATTGATTACATTTTACATTAGTAATTCTGATTCATTTACTGCAGGATACCTGAGTACCTTCTTAAGTCTTTGGCCAGCCGACTATTTCACTGAAATAACCCAGTTATAATTGTGTACATGTGATTTTATTAATGCATTTATTCCAAAACGAGGCCTATAGAAATTTTCCAGGCAGCCAAGAGGATGTGGTCAAAATAAAGGTTTTGCTATCAAAAGTGTTAGATAGCATTTTAATTTTGCTTTGTATATCTGTGCTGAAACAATTCTTCCGCTGTTCTTGTACCATTGGGAAATGGATCAACGGCAGCAGTTGTGATTAATGCACCTCCTTAGAAAAAAAAGGAGAGGATTAAGTTTTATCCCTCTTGTCTGCCATAGATTTGGGGTTTGTGGTTTGTTTGTTTTTAAGGAAACATGGTTTAAGATTTTTTAAATGAATGTTGCTTTGAAGTTGTCCTAGTCTCCCTTGTTGTGTGTGTATGTGTGCCAAATCATTGTGCATCAATTGGTGTTGATCCATTACATTAGTGGGAGCTAGAGGTTCATGATTTCTTGTTAGCTCTCACCAAGTAGTAAATGTATTCTTCATCCGTGACAGCCACCAATGTTTAGGGAGAAGTAAAGCTGACTGAAAACATGGAATTTCTGCTGTTTTGGTTGGAATGGAGTTATCGTGGTGTCTCTTATTTTTAATGCCATGTACAGCTGTCCCCTTTATGAAATGTTGCATGGAATGAAAGAGAAGAGCCTTCCTTAACAACACAACATGGGAAAAAAAGGTTTGAAACCCTGGAATGCTTCTTGTTTGTATTGCAGGATGCTTGAGATGCTCTGAGGCAGGAAGTGGTGCCACGCTCCAGATATTGTTTGGACTGCAACTCCCAGCAGCCCTAGCAAACCAGCACACTCATTGGTGAGGAATGGTGGGAGTTGCAGCTCAACCGCGTCTGGAGGGTTGCATGTTCACAATCCTGGTCTAAGGATGTGTTTAACAGTAACATATCCTTCTCTTTATAAAACAAAATTGAATAACTTGCTGATCAGCATCTCTCCCCCCAAACCATGACATTTGAATATGTGTTTTGTTATTTATAGCAAGAGCACAGGATAATGCTCAAGTCCCATTAAATGCAATGGCACAGTAAAATGGTGTCCTTTATATAAAATCGCAAAATCAAGGTTGGCTTTTTGGAATTTATAGCTTTTGGGAATATTTTCAAGCCATGGGTGGCAGAATCTGTGCATAAAAGATCTGTAGATATGGAAGGACAACTGTAATTTTAATTTAATGTTGACGCTAAACACGAGTCAGTGGTATGGTGTAGTAGCAAAAACAAGGCAGTGCATCAAGAGAAGTATGGTGTCCAGCTCAAGAGAAGTAATAGCTTACTCTGTTCTGCTGGCATCTGACATCACTAAGGATGTCAGCAAACTGGAATGTGTCCAAAGGCGGGCAACCAAGGTGGTAAGGAGCCTGGAATGGGTGAGGGAATTGAGTATGTTTAGCCAGAGGAAGAGAAGACAGAGGCTATCTGATAGCTGCCTTTCAAGTATTTGAATGGCTGCCATGTGGAAGATGGAGTGAGCTTGCTTTCACTTGCCCCAGATCAGGGGTAGGCAACCTTTTTGAGGCAGGGGCCGGGCTGCTGTCCCTCAGACAACTGGGGGGCCGAAGCAAAAAAATAATTAAACAATTTTTTAAAAAATTAAATAAATAAATAAACCAGGACAAATGTAGGACAAAATTTTCAAATGGAGGGCACTTTTTAAATAAAAAATGGAGGACACGTGAAAAAATTTGCTGATTTTTAAAAAAATGTTAAGATAAATGCATGTTTCTGAGGCTTCTATAGACAATTGTCCCACCATGCCCCTCGTGCAAGACGCCAAAGGCCCCGGCAGCAATCGGCAACAGGACCGGGCTGGGGCCGGTCCCAAGGCCTCGCCGGGCCGCATCCGGCCCGCGGTCCGCAGGTTGCCTACCCCTGCCCCAGATGATAGGACCTGAACCAGCAGATTGAAATTACAACACGAGTAAGAATTCCCTAGTGGTAAGAGCTGATTGACAGTGGAATACAGAACCTCAACAGAAGGTTTTTGAGTAGTGGATGGATGTCTCAGACTTAGGAGTACTTTAACTAGAGATTTTCCTCCTTTGGTAGGGAGTCGAACTAGATGGTCCTTGGAGGTTTCTTCAAACTCTGTAAATCTTTTTGTGCACATAGACCTGTGATAGCATATTTGCACATTAGCTTTTGTCTGCACTGTGTCCTCACCAGTTTCTCAAGTGGTGAGGACTGACAGTATGTTGCAGAAGGTTTACAAGTTAGGTCCAAAACACACTGCAAAAATAATTCAGTTTGAGACCGCTTTAACTGCCCTGGCACAGTGCAAGAAATTCTGGGAACTGGTTTTGTGAGACATGTAGCCACTTCTGTCAGAGCTCTGGTGCCACAATAAACTACAATTCCCAGGATTCCATAGCGCTGAGCCAAGGCAGTTAAAGGGGTCTCAAACTGGATTATTTCTGCAGTGTGTTTTAGTCCTTAGTCTGTAGAACAGTGGTAGTAGATAATGGCACAAGAGGCAGCGTGTGGCTCTAGTAGGTTTCCAAACAAAGGCAAAAGATCAGAGTGCCTAAACCATAATGGCATAAACATGGGCCAAAAACCCCCAAACAATTTCTCCATTAAAGCTACTTATAATATCACTATTATGAATGCAGTTTGGATATAATGCAGATAAACCAAAGTTGCCTCTTCCTTACCATTTAGTTTTTTGGCCACTCAGGGTAAACATTCGTTTTTGTCTCCTGAACAAACATTGGTTCAAAAGGTCCAGGGTTTTTTTGTCTCTCTATCCAGCAGGTCTTAACTCCATTCAGGTTGAGTCTCACTGATCAGAAATGCTTGGGACCGGAAGTGTTTTGGATTTCAGAGTTTTTCAAATTTGGGAATATTTGTGTAGACATGATAAGATATCTTGGAGCTAGAACCCAAGTCTAAACATGAAATTCAGTTATGTTTTGTATACACCTTGTACACATAGCCTGAAGGTAATTTTATACACAGTATTTTGTATAATTTTGTGCAAGATTTGTGTACATTGAACCATCAGAAAGCAAAGGTGTTATTGTCTCAGCCATTTAGATGGAGATTTCTGGATATGAGAGACTCAACCTGTCCTGGATTATGACTTCTGTCAGTAAGTTGTCATGCTTAATTTCCTTATGTATGAATGCAGAACCAAACCAATATCTTTGATTTTCACATTCTTCCACCTTATCTCTTAAAAGATGCAGTTTTATAATGTAAAATCTGGGTGAGCTACTTAACCCAAGCTTTTGGAATGTGCTCCTAGGTAGTAAGTATATCAGCTGTATTTAGTTAGAAACCAATGTATTTTAATTGTTATGCTAACCAATTGATATACACGCTTGTTCACACAATACATGAATTAAAACTTGGGAACTTAATTGAAATCAATACATCCTACAAAAATGCAGTTCTTTAATTCCCTTAGTAGGCAATTAGGGAACCACTCATTTGAAACATCGAACGCTCAGAGTAGTATGTCCCCTCATTTGAGAAGCATTGCTCTGAACTTAAAACTGTTAACAATATAGAAGAAGAAAATAATGAAGATAATAATGGAAATACTGTACAGTATAATGAAATGCTCTACTAACCCAAATCAGCAATTTGAGTAGATTATTAGTTTGGCTTGTCTAAAAGTCCTCCTTGAAGAGCTGGGTCTCCACAATGCCAGGAAGACATGTATTGACCGCACCATATGAGCCGCTGGAGCACTTTCTAGCGGTGCATGGAAAAGACGGAGGAAATAGAATCACTTGCATTCCTCTTCATACCATAAGGAATTGTGCAGCATTTCAGATAGTGTTGGCCTGCAGCACCTAATATTTTTCACTATCTGCTGTGCTAGCTAGGACTTTTGGAAGTTGTGATCCAACAACATCTGGTTGGCCTCATGATCCCAACCACTGCTTTAAAGCTAAACATAAAGGCCTGTTACAGACTGCCAAAATAAAGCTGCTTTGGGTCTCTTTGGAGGTATGCTATTTAAATGATGCATGCATCCTAAGAATCCGGAAGCTGCACCAAAGCTGCCCTCCAGTGTTTAGGAATGGAGTGTGGCTTTGGCGCGACTTCCGGACTCTTAGGACCCATGCGTCATTTAAATAGCATACCTCCAAAGAGACCCAACGCAGCTTTATTTTGGCAATCTGTAACAGGCCAAAGAAAACCAAAATAATTACCATGGAAGACATACATAAACTCTACCTAGACAATGAGGAAATCGAAATAGTTAAAGAGCACCCATAGCTAGGATCAAACATGTATGAAATGTTAATAAATGTTGTAGTCAAGAAATCTGAAGACTAGGGATGGGAAAGCTATGAAAGAAGTAGACAAGATCCTAGAGAGTAAAAATATACGAATGAACACTAAAATCAGAATTGCCCAAGCTATGGTATTCCCCATCGCCATGTATGAATGCGAAAGCTGGACAGTGAAGAAAGCGGATGGGAAGAAAATCAACTCATTTGAGATGCGGTGCTGGAGGAGAGTAGTGAGGATGCCATGGACAGCCAAAAGAACAAATGAATGGGTCCTTGAACAGATCAAGCCTGAAATCTCCCTAGAAGCCAAGATACATATTGAGGCTGTGCTACTCTGGCCACATCATAAGAAGACATGACTCATTAGGAAAGGCAATAATGCTAGGAAAGGTAGACTGTATATCAGATGGATAGACTCAAAGAGGTCACAGGCGTGGATTTACAGGACCTAAGCAAAACAGTAGAGGATACTGTCGGATTGCTATTGACTTGGAGGCAGTTAACAACAACAACAAATCAGACGTGTACAACACTGACTTATTGCAAGGAATGAAATATAATTTCTATGCATTATTCTAACTGAGAAGGATAAGGAAGGTATAGTTTTGGGGAGGGGGTGTCCTTAACCAGTCAAGAAGCATATTGGAAAGGAATGGAATGATTTAGTTGTGGAGAATAATTGAGATATACACATGCTTGCGTTGGCTTTGTTGAAATTCTTAGCTAGTGAAGTGGATGTGGATGAAGCTATACAGTAGGATCAACAACCAGTGGTCCCAGGACCAATTATGGTCTCCTCAACAATGCCAGTAGGCCCTCATTTGTCAATCCAGAGACAAAGAGAATGTGGAGAGACCAACAAATGTGGCAATTGAGAATAAAAGTTATATGAGGGCTTGCTCTCCAGTTTTCATAGTTCAGCATATTTGCTACCTGTTGCCATCCTATCCTTAGGTTAGAAAAGCTGACGTTCCTGTGGTTTCTACCAGATACTTAATGTTAACATAAAACATTCAGCTACTAAACTGTTATTATTATTATTATTAACCTTTATTTATAAAGCGCTGTAAGTTTACACAGCGCTGTACATTAATGTTTTAGTCAGACGGTTCCCTGCCCTCAGGCTTACAATCTAAGAAGACACGACACAAAAGGAGAGGGGAGTGGTGGTGGGGAATAGGATCAGGTCCAGCAGATCTTCTCCACCTCCGAGGCCTGGACCAAGGCAGATGGACTGGAGGAAGGGCTTGGCTTCTTGATGGATAGTTAGAAGGAGGCTTCCTGGGTCAGAGAGGGGCTCACCTCTGGGAATGCTTCTCTAAACAATATAGTCTTTAATTCAGTTTTGAAACTGGGTAGAGAAGTGATGAGGTGTGCATGTGGGGGAAGAAGGTTCCAGGAGTAAGGGGCAGCAAGCGAGAAGGGACGAATTCGGGAGGGGGCAGTGGTAGTCCTACACTGTGACAGGAGACCCTGACTACCAGAGCGGAGGGTGCGAGTAGGAATGTAAGGAGAAAGAAGGTCAGATAAGTAAGGAGGGGCCAACCCATGGAGGGCTTTGAAAGTCAGTAACAAAAGCTTGTACCGGAAGGGGAAGGGGAGCCAATGAAGGGAGGATAAAAGAGGAGAACAGAGGAAACTGCCACTAGCATGTTTGTGCATCCAGATTTAAATTCTTATTGCAGTATATTTGCTTGGTTTATATCTATTGAGTGAGAATGGGAAAATGAGAGCTAGAACTAAATGACACAATCCTGTTCTGTGGCTGTGTGTGCAATAGATTCTAGCATAGTTGTCAATGAGAATAAAACTTGTAATGTGCTAATTAGTTCCTGTTCATTTGTTTTAATATGTAAATCAGAGGAGTTCAGGCTTTCTAAGAGAATTCAACCCGTGTAGTTAGTTAGGAGGGCATAAAGGAAACCATTGTGTTATGTAAACTGGGAGGGCATCTATCCTAGGTCAGGCCTAATATGTCCTACAACAAGCTACCTGTGTCTACTGATCTTATGGTAAAATCCTAGAAAAACGTCTAGAGAATTCCAGAGCTCCATGAGACATTTCTTAAAAACAAAAGACAATTCATTTGCCTTCAGCAGGAAGGAACGAAGGAAGATAACCTCCTTAGGATCATAGAGTTGGGAGGATGAGCTCCATCTCATCCAATCTCAACCATGTAGAGATAGACAGCGAAAGCACCCCTGAAAGGTTGGCATTCAACTCCTGCTAAAAGACCATGGCCAGAACCAAGCTAAAAAGAAAAAAGGAGTTAGGTAAATCACTGCAGGAACAACCTTTGTACTCTTCCTTTTACTGTTTGGTTTTTACGTGCAAAGACATTAAGATCAAAACATCAGGTCTTGTTTTATTTTGAAGGCCTGCTTAACCTTTGACTGGAGACATACAGGAAAGTTACCCTTACCCATGTGTCATGGTCTGGCATGACTTTAAACTCTTGTTGTACAAAAGTGTTTGTATTATAGTTTATTTCATCCTCTTCAAATGACCACGGGACTAAGCTAGATTTCAAGGAAGAGTCACAGTAGCAAACTCTCTGACTGTGAACCTTAGTTACCTGGGATTCTGCCGCCAATACCTATACTGCGAATGTGATGTTCATCCTGTAAGACCTGTTTAGTAGCAGAGAAGCCATGGCCTATGCATAATAAATATGGTCTGGTTCCTTAGTGATTTCTGGGTTCTTTTCCCCTGACCCCTGTCCAGGAAATACATATGAATAAATATGAATATGTATTACATTTAGTGAATGTCTTTACTTTGGAGTCTGCAAGAGAGAAAACATTTACTCCTCAAGCAGAACATGTAAGACTGCATCTGTCTTAGTCTTCTCTGGTCTTTTGCAAAGTGAACAATGAAGGATAAACTCCAGCTCCTAAGTTAGGGTTTCC
The DNA here is from genome assembly GCF_019175285.1 of Sceloporus undulatus. NCBI lineage: Eukaryota > Metazoa > Chordata > Lepidosauria > Squamata > Phrynosomatidae > Sceloporus > Sceloporus undulatus. The sequence goes on from NW_024802945.1 coordinate 284,798, forward strand.
TAAATACTATGGAATGTGTAAAAATACTCAAGTAATGTTCGACGTGTCTTCATCTTGCTTCTTTAGTAGATTTGAGTTGTATCCTTGTCTGAATTTAATTTGATAATGACTTAGGCTGTCTGACTTCCAGAGATCCCATTCTGTTGCCAAGCTCAAAAGCAGACAAGAAACTAAAGTGCTGCTCTTGAAAAGTTTCGCTCCCCATTCTCCACCAGCCATATTGGTAAATTCTGGATCTTGCAATGTTATGCGTTCACATCCACAAATTACATAATAACTGTGTGACAGTTTACTCTGAGGCACTGGAGTAATTGGAAAGTGTAAGTGCATACTTTTAATGCAATTAAATGGGGAACTTAATAAACTTGCTACATTGGGGACTCTTCCCTCTGAGGGATTTTAATAACTATGCGTCTGTCAATCCTTTAGGGGCCACTTTGTGATCCTTACGCTGCAAGGTAGAAATTAATCCAGCAAGTATCATAATAATAGTTTCTGAGCTGAAGTTTCTTCTAGTATTCAAAATAAAAAGGAACAACGTGTACATAGTTATTTGTAAATATACCAGTGGCTAAGTTACCAGTGGCTGGGCTGCACATTTCTTACTATCCCCTGCTTATTGTTCCTTGATGCTTTGAGCAATACTTTCTATAACTTACCTCATCTGTTAGCCATCTATAGTGCTGTTAGCTTTTAAGTGAGGCTACATTTTACTTTTCCCCGTTTCATTCTTTTTGCAATTGGATCCCACCAGCTAGTGCTTTCTTGCTATTTCTTTTAGAAGCTGGGGACTACACACCCTTTTAGCACGATGTGCCTTTTGATGGTTGAGCACAGCTGCCTTCTGTACATATCGCAGCTTGCAATGTACCTTTTTCACAGTCTTTCCCTCAAAGACCTTTGTACCTTGACCTACTGTTTGCCATAGTTTCTCTGAGCCTATTATAGTGGAAAAAAGAACAAGCGACACAGAGCCAAACGAACAGAGCTGCCAACGGACAGCAGCCATTGGCACACATTCTCATCCCCAAATATGCCATGTTTGTTTTAATTTTGTGTGTGTGCTTTAAAAACCCTTGATGCTGTACACTTTGTGCATCTAAGGCAATGTCATTTTAAAGCATTTGTGAGGAATGCAAAACACAAGATGGTGAATATATTGCATCACCCAGTTTTCCTTACTGTTCTACTTAAAGTGCCATCGCAGTGTATGTCATGCCTTTCCTCCAAGGACCTGAGGATTAAGTTATGGTTACCCCTTTCTGTCCTCACAGCTGCCTTGTATATTTCATGGGTGCACAAGAATGTAATGCTCAGCTCTTCTCAGTCCAAATCTGGCTCTTCTTCAAGACAGCCCAGTGGACTCATAACTATAAAACCAATTTGTCTCTGTCTTCCTGTTGAAAGAAAAGAAAAAGAAAGTAATAAGATTCTCGCGTTAAATTTAAACCAACTAACCAACAAGAAACATATTTTTAAAATTTAAACCCTGGGAGAGACGATAGTAGCAGGAACTCACCAAATTTTTAGAAGCACGAAAACAGTGAAGAGTTTAACAGGTCCAATATCTATCAGAATAAAAGGGACTCTATACAACAGTGGAAAAAATCAGAGAATGGGCAAGGTAGGCCACCTTAGGCAGGGAGATTCACAATTCACTGCAGGCAAAGAATAGCCTTCCCCGCATCCACATCAACCAGTATTCAGATGTTAGATAGAAATAGAGAAGAGTAGGCTCATATGGGCAGAGGCAAAACACTGGCCATCCTCATTCTAACTTATTTAAACACAGAAATGAATTGGAAACCAGTGAGGTTTTGCAAAAGGCGAATCACTTGCTCCTGATAATGAAGGCTTGTCAAGGCTTCAGTAGCAAATGTGGAGGGAAAGAGAAATAGAATTACATGTCTTGCTAAAGATGTCATATTTTACCAATAGCTATTATCAGTGATTGGAGGAGGGCACAGGCATACGATTTTTCTAAAGCTGAAGACTGTATTACACCTATATAAATTCCTTTTTCTTTCAGTCACAAGCCATTCAGCAATTTTTTGTGTCTTTACAGTATGGAAGAATTTATGATCCTACTGGGTGGGCTGCATATATATGTTAATATTGACTACAGAAACATTCTGTTCTGTGGAATAAGGTGTGCAATTGGCAAGGGAAATATATACCAGGAAGGAGCCTTAGGCATGTAACCATTCACCACTTTGCCCTCTCTTTCATCCCTACTCCAAGAGATTGTTGCCCAATCCATTGCTGGTGTAGTGACATGATTCAGTATCCCTCTGCCAGTTTCTACAAGCAGTGTGGTGTTGTGATATAATAAAAATCCTTCAGTGTTGTTTGGGCACTAAACCAACAATGTGGAATTTCCTTGACTGCTTCAAATAAGAGCCTTGGGAGAACACTCACATTTTGTTTACAGGCTTCCCTTGTGATTTAAGGCATGACAATCACTTTCTTGAATAATTCTTCAGTTTTCTATTTACAGCATGAGAATAATATTTCCTTTCTTCCGAATGAATAAAGCCATATTAACAGTTAACATACTGAGATAATGACAACAATGGTCCTAATATAAATTTCTGAAGTAAAGTTTTATTTAAAAGAGCTCAAAAGGTTAAAGCAGGTGAACTGTAGGTTGGGTGCAGTTTACAAAGCCTTCTTACCAGACCCTGGGTAGTTTTACTAAGGGATGTGTGTGTGTGTGTGTGTGTGTGTTAGAAAGAGCTGTTGGCATTGCCACCTATTTAGTAGAGAATTAGATGTCCTATGTCCTTTCAAGCTGGAAAAAGTTTTAATCCCAAACTCTGTCACAAACAGAGGAAATCCTTGAAACAAGTCTGTGATCTTCTCAAAAAGAGTGTCTTCGTTCATCATTTAAAAGTGAAGGGGCTTGAGCTGCATTAAATTCTTTGTGCTTTGAATTTTCAACAGAAAGTGCAAATACAACTACAAAAGGAGCACAAGAATTGTGTGCACACATAAGGAGGTACACCAGATACACTCTGACAGAGGAGAGAAATACAGAGTATTTCTCTAGGACACCCATCCATTCTCTCTGTGTAGCCTTTTATAGGTGTATTCTACATCACCTCAACCCACCTCTAGCTCCAGGTGAGTGACATTATATTCTAAACTGAGAGACAAAGGATATGAGGCAGTGTAGTACTTAGAAAAGATGCAGTTCCCAATGGCATTTATAAGTACAATGGCACTTCACTCTTAATCACACTGAAGATGAACAGCACCATCAGGCAAAAACCTAAAACTAACAAACAAATAAAAAGCAAGAGCAGATCATCACTGATTTAAAAACCAAATATCTGGGTTCCCTTTTCCCCACAGCTAGTACTGAGACAGTGACTTAATCCTGTAACATTCTTTCCATCATTTCCCTCTATTTAAAATTTGATTTTGGTGAGGCTTACATTTGAGACTGAATAATACAAATCGAAAGTATTATATTGAATAAATGTGAGGTATTCAAGCTGCAACATTACATTTCTGAAGATATGAATCTTAGTCCACTTGATCTTGCACCAGATGGCTGCCTCTCTTCTGCCCATTAAGTGGAGGTGTCCGACTGTCAGAAGGAGAGGCCAAAAATGATCAGATGTTTAGCTGACAACTTCATTCCCTTGTGTCCTGTTGGTATACCTTAAAGCAAGCCAGTCAAATAAGCTGAGGGTGAATTTTGACATGACGGTTGCCAAATAGGACATCCATCTGTTCTGATGGTCTAGTGTCATCAGAGGGCCAGGTGAAGACTAATTTGTGTAGTCAGTACAGTATTGGCAAAGTTGTCTAAAGACCTTTTGGCTAAAGGCACACGTGTGACAATTCTCTGGCCGTTGTTGCCCTTTTTCCTTTTCCAGACTATACAGTGTTGTTTAGCAAATTACGGGGCATTTATTTCCAAAACAATTGGGGGTCTATTTTGACTTCCTCCAATTTTGATTCTCTGACTCCTTCTCTTTTAATGCATGTGTGTGTGTAGTGTGTTTCTCTGGCTCCTTATATCAGCTTCCTTTCTTCAATCTACCTATCCAACAATACATTTCTCTCTTTCTTAGCAGTTACCTGTGCTTGTTGCTAATATTTTAAAAAATATCTGGAGAGAGTATGATTTGACCCTATGCAATGTTCCTTCTCTTGGTTTCCTGATTTTGCATATCTTCAACATCTGTGTGCTAAAATCAAGAGCATACTGTTATTGAAGGTGCAGATCTATCAGTCCCAAAACTCTTATCGAGTTTCTTTTGTGCATAAAAAATAATAATAAATGAAAAAGCCTGTACCGAACTTGTTCATTCCAGGTTTGGACTTATTTTTTTATATGAATAGCTTTCTGGATTGTTGATTTGAACTCAAGATATCTGGTATTGCTCTATCTCCGACCCACTTCACTTTAGAACAATTTGTCATCATCTATGAAGCATCTATAGTTATGATTATGACTGGCTGCAGATTCCATAGGATAGCATCTATTCTCTTTTTTAAAAAGCCTCCTATTGGTAACATTAACCATGTGGCCAATCTCTTCTACATGTCACCCACCCGAGGAAGGATTTTCTAGTGGAAAGACACTATGGAAGGCACCTAATTCTTCTACCATTTATTGGTTTTCCTCAGATACTGCCCCACTGTTGTTTCCTTGCTCATGTTTCTCTAGCAAGTAAGCATCTGAAACCTCAAAGAGGCCCAAAAGTAGTTAGGTGAACAGCATTTCAGGGGGGAGAGCAACAGGAATTTGGCTAACAATATAATATTTCTTGCAAATCATTTACTTAAGGACATTTTTAGAATGAGAAAATAGTAATTAAGCAGACATTACATGCAATTCCCGTAGAATGTGTATCTCAATCCAAAGAGTGTTCATTTCTGAATTTTGCTGTCAAGCCAAGAGGAGACTTCTTTGGCCAAGGCCAGAGAGAAATGGCAGTTCTTGGCATGCCCTTGGCCTGGAAATGGGGGCAAGAATGGATGGTAAATACAGTTGATCATTAGGAAAGGTATGGAGAGATCTACAGCCAGGCTCTCTGCTGGAATAATTATTGCTTGACAGCATCATATCCATAGGGGAGTTTACTTTCTAAAAAACCCTCCCCTATGGATGCCAGAAACTGCAAGTAATAAGGTACCCTATTATTTTCATTGAGCCGGACAACTTCCAGTCCAAGCATACCATGGAATCACATTGGAGGACCTAGAAATGCTGGAAGCTGACCATAGAATTGCACTTGAGAACCTAGAGAGAACATAGTTTTTCATACATGGGTAAGTAAAACCATGGATACTGAATTCTCAGATACAGGTGTCGTACTGTAGAAGGGGGTTTGTGTTTGTCTGTGGCGTTAACAACGGAATGGAGCCCCTTAGTGAGGCCCTGGAGCATTTGCTTCTATTGTACCATTGATAAAGCAGCATTGCCCATAATGCAGTCCTATGCATGCGTAGTCAGAAGTAAGTCCCATTACATTCGGGATTACCTCAGGTTTAGTCTACTGAGGTCCACATCCCAAACAGTGAATGAGAGAGGTCTCCCCCCTTCACCACAACATTCCATTATTTGTTCTCCAGATGTCCTGGAATGGCATTCCTTCCCCAAATTCAAAAGTGTAAGCTGAACTCAAGAAGGCCAGAGACAAATTCTTTTGTCTCTGGAAAGTTTTAGTGGACACCTTCCTTCCTATATACAGCCTAGGCTTCAGGACAGCTCCAAATGGTCATCATGTTCTTTTCTTAACTATTGTATAATACCTCTTTCTGAATCCTCTTTCACAGACATTTCTTAAAGCTTCTCCCTCTGATATTAACAGTTATGTTAGAAAGAAGGAAAGTAAAACCAATCCGTGTCTTGTTAAATCTTATATCTGCCTAGATTGTCAAATTGATCGGCCCAATCCTCTTTGAATTTCATGTAGCAAACGTTGTTCACCCACTTCACTAAAATCTATAGGCTAGGGACTGACATTAATTGCTATGATGTGAAATAAACAGATTTCTTTGTCTCAGCTATAAAGTGCTTATGCGCTGTAAAGCTCTACAGCATTTCTCCAGGTGTTGGACTGTAGCCCTGGCCAGCATCACCAATGGTGAGAAATGTTGAAAGTTGCAGTCTAACTAGATGATTCCCATCTTTGTTCTCAAATGATGTTCTTTGAAGAACAGGTAACTTTGATTAATTTTTGAGATCTCAAAATGTATCATGGCACAAAACTAGTTAAAGGATGTTCAGTGTGCCCTAAATTAATTCCACTAGTCTTGTAGTGTGAAACATTCTCAGGGATCATCTAGAACAGTGGTTCCCAAACATTGGCCCTCCAGGTGTTTTGGACCTTATCTCCCCAAAACCCTAGCCAGCTTGGCCAACAGTCAAGCATCCTGGCAGCTGGGATCAAAACTTGGAGGACCAAAGTTTGGAAACCACTGATCTAGAGGTATTTTGTCCTTCCCTATGTTAAAATGCTTCTTAACCACTTCTCTAGTCAACATGCTTTGGTTAATGGAGCTTTTCATCCACGTCTTACCTCATGGAGTATTGTATCCCCATGTGGCCCACTGCCTTTAACCCACTTCCATCCCTTCAGTGTCCTCCTCTCTGTCCTTGATTCCAAAATTCCAGGAAGGTGCCATCACTGCTCTACACCGTATGCCACTCGATGGACCCTTGTCCTCTTCTTGCAATCTTTAGCGTGCCTTGTTCATCTGCTTTTGGCAGTCTTTAAACAATGAGCTCTCTTCTTAATTCATCCTTCCTGTTCCTAAGCAACAGAGGCATGTTGGAGAGGAAAGTCGTTCCTATCAGTTGGCCGGTTGAACCTTGAGGGACATTCTTTATTCTTTTCTTTGGAGTGGATTAGAAGGACATTTCTAGTTTGATAGGCAGTTCCTGATTCAAGAGTATGACACTTCATAATTGGAGGGAAATGTCGTTTTGATCAGCTGGCCAAAACAGGACGCTTGGGGCTACTTGAATTGCAAGGCCAAATTTCAAGTCTTTCCTATTTTATATCTAACCGTTTATCTACATTTACATAGATTAGTGTTCCTCAGATGAAAGGGGGGGATACCACTGGGAGGGACACAACCAGTGTTACATGCAATTTAAATGTTCTAGGACATGGATGAGAATTACGTGGATCTCCAGATGATGCTACTGTGACTCTTCCTTAAAAGCTAGCTTAGTCTCCTGGTCATATTGCCCAGCCAGCAGAGCAAATTGTCAAGGATGCTGAGATTTGGATGCTGAGATTTGCAGACTGCACCGTTCCCATTCCTGTTGTAGAAGAAGGGGCAAGTTTAATTATCAAGAGTTGGGCAAACTCCAGCTACTGGCTTCTTCTGACCCCTGACTTAAAACCCTGAGATACAAGAACCTTTTTTAGAAGGAAGGAGATTGCTGAGGTGGCTCTAGGCGTGGACAAAGAGAATGAAAGAGGATTGCTTGGAGGATACAGGAACGATGAGTAAGATTGGGTCAAGAAGCTGAAGGCTCTCTTGCCTGTATCAGGGAAACCAGGGAATGCAGTTTGCAACTAAGTCCCTCTCTGCCAAGATTTCAGCAGCGGTTTGAGAATACCTTGCTGTCTCTTTCCATTCAAGGGAACTGGGGTTTTCCTGAAACAGTCAATGTACGCAGCTTAAAAAAAAAAAGCTTAGAATTCACATAAAATAAATTCCAATTGAAACATTTTAAGGCTTTTGCCAAGACTTGTGTGTCTGGGTGAGTGTGCGTTTTGAAGAGAACCCTCCCCAAATAGCGTGTAGTTCAGGCAAGCGTGACAGCGTGTCTGGTGTACAGAGATGGAGGTAATATTTGTCTGTAATACAGCAAAAGGCAGAGTACGCCGTGCTCTCCTCCGTCTCTTTTCTCCCATCCCTTGAAAAGGGAACACTTTGCCTCCCATTGTACTCCTCCTCCTGCTCCTGCTGTGGCTGAGGGAATGCTAGTCTGGAAGTGATTTCAAGCAAAATGTTAGAAGTAAATACGGCATGTTTGGGGGGGAAGGGAAAAGGAAAGGGAGAGGAGCTGACAAGGAAGGTCTCCTGACCTAGAAATGAGACATTTCAGCCACCACCTATGGACACAGCGGCAGCATCAGCAGCCGGGCCAGGACTGGAAGCCTTCCCAGCGTCATTGCTCAGCCACTGTTTCCTTTTAAAGCCCAGATGGCAAATTGCCAGTTGTTGTTTTTTATTTTTAAATTCAGCTTCATGCTTTTATGAGATGCCAAAGTCCCCGCAGAACGATTGTTATTCCTACATGTCACATTTTCTCTTCCCCTTTCAACTGTGACTTCAGCTCCTTTTAATAAATAAAAAGGTTTTACGTACAGAAGAGGAAACTATTTCTTCCTCCATTCTGTTATTTTGCTTGATTTACAGTGAATTAAAATTGTATTTTGTCCAGAAACATTGCATAGGATGTTTGCTGTGGATCCAACTTGCCTTTTATTTGTCAATTCCAGAAGAAGCTGAGAGTATTCATTGCTTTAGTCTTCTTCAGCTGTCCTCTTCTGCAGTGTAGAAGTTGAAAGTAGTGTGTGTGAAGTAGCCATACAGGTTTTGCAACAATATAAAACCTTGGCAAACTGTTTATCATAGGGAAAATGGGATGAGGCGAAGCCCCTCTTGTTCCTCCACTGACAGATATCCGTATTGTATGTGCACAGAGTGAGCAAATTTTTAATGTGCAAAATATATTCTGAATGTACGTACCGTTTGCCAATTGTAAATAAGTCCGTGGCAGCGGGAGAGTTGGAGTCATTGTGGAAGGGATTAGGAATAGAAGAAAGAGCTGGGCCAGAGATAGTAACTTCTTCCTCCAGACTTATTCTGAAGCACCATCAAGTTATATGGTGCTTTCCATGATGTGCATGGGTTAAAAATGGAATCCGAATGAATGGGAGATACAAGGAGCACAGGAGCAGCTAGTTTAGAGGGCTTTGCAGGGGAATTTGACAAGTGTATGAGGGAGCAAGACTTCCAATGGCTATTAGCAAAGCTTGGAAAAGTTTATGTTTTGTTTTGACTACAATTCCTACATTTCCCCAAGATTATAACCCACCAGATCATGACAAACTGGCTGTTGGAGTGGTGGGAGGATGCAGTTGTAGTCCAAAGAAACTAACTTTGCCATGCTGTAGCTATTAGGCATAATGGAAATATGGAATTACTGAATGCAAGTTGCTAAGGAGCAATGAGGAATGAGGGCACTTGCCTTTAGGATCCGCTTATGAGCTTCCCAGAGACATATGTTGGCCATTGTGGGAACAGGATATTGGGCTAGATATGACCCTTTGTTCTGAATGAATGTGCCCCCCCCTTTAGTCCAGAGGTAAAGGCAATCAATACAGTATTCAATCACAAAATAGAAGGAGAAGCTGAAGCATATATCAAAGAAGCAGATTATAAAATATTTACCATGTGCTTACTGTTTTTTCCTCACCAGTGTAGTAGTAAGTATCCCTGCCTGTCGCATGGGATACCCAGGTTCATTTACCACTGTTTCCTACAGTTTGTAAATGAATCCATACTTACTTTATAGATAATACCTGTTGAATGTATACGGTAGGCAATTACCTACTGTGAGTATGCTTCACAGGCACTAACAGCATAAGTGTGACTTGTGGCTATTTATAAGTCAGTTAGGTAGTTTGGCGTAAAGCTGAGAAGAGTAAGTTGGCCTCTTCACATTTCTTATTTTGCCTCCAGGTAGTTCCTTCTCAGCAAAAAGCCTGCTGTTACCTGAATGATCCTGTGACCTGGCAATAGTTAGTAGGTTCACCGTAGCTCTGTTGCTTCTTAGAGAGGGACAGGCCCAGAAGGGGCTGCTTGGGGATTCCTGTTTGACTCCTTGGGCATTGGTTTGTGGTCCCTCTCATACTACTCAACATTTACCTGAAACCTCTGCTAATCATATGCTGAGTGCCTCAGTCCTTACATTTTTACAAATATTCATCAAATAGACAACATAGAATAAACAATCATCATTACGAAGAAGAAGAAGAAGAACCCATATTTCTATAGACGATTATTTCTACTCCAAGGAAGCCGAGATGCATGGAGTGTTTTGTTACAGACACAGTGGGTTCCAAAGATTTTTTTGGTCCCAGAGATGGAAAATCAAACGATATCCCTCACTGTTGTAAAATTGTGATAATCTAATTATTGATTTGTTTTAGAAGTACTGTACCGCTTTCCCTAATTGTCTGTGGGAGGCAGTTTGCGGCCTCAACCTGACTAATGTATACATACAAGAGTTTTCTCTAGCATGCCCTCCACAGCTGGGATTTTAACAGATTCTGGATCCTAGCTGCACTTTGCTGCCCTCCTTGATACTCCTTATTTGAGTGTTTGTAATGCAAAATCTGAAAAATGAATCTACGTTTCATTTTGTTCTTAAATTAACTGGGGGGAAAACCATAATGAAACCTGCTCCTTTGCTAGACCAGATGTGTGGTGTGTGCACAAGGGCTTCTATTATATCAGGTGTGGGTTAAGCTTTTCTTGCCAATTCGTGTCTGGTCAGTCTCAAATACGTGGCCTTTTTTTGCTAGAAGTTGCAAAAGAGGCATCATTAACTCCTGTTGGGAATGTAATTAGGGTCCTAGAATTATAATAATTGGCATCCATTAATTTCTGTCCCTACATATGGCACAACATACCAGGTGCAAAAGTGCTCATGTACCATCAGTGGCAGAGGAGTATTTGGATGTACAGAGCTAGTTAATGCTGAAGCTATGTCCATTAATTTATTATTATTATTTATTATTATTAACCTTTATTTATGAAGCGCTGTAAATTTACACAGCGCTGTACATGCAATCCTTTTAGTTAGACGGTTCCCTGCCCTCAGGCTTACAATCTAAAAAGACATGACACAGAAGGAGAAGGTAGTGGTGACGGGAAAGGGTCAGAGGTCCAGCAGTTCCTCTCAACCTCCGAGGCCTGGACCAAGGCAGATGGACTGAAGGGAGGGCTTGGCTTCAAAATGGAAGGTTAATTCTTTCAAATGGTCTGGAAGCTCCAAGTAGTATAGAATTAATATCTTAGCCGTAAAGATGGTTTTGTCTAAATGGAACTATAGTACATCAATTGTGCATATTCACTACCAAGCCCGATTCAAAGGGGTGGCACCTTAAAGCTCTGGGGCTGAAATATTGGAAGAGATGCCTCCTCCCATGGCAAACTCAAATGCTTTGGGGTCATCGGACGATGTCCTTTTCTGTGTCCTTCCTATAAGAGTAATCATTGGCCAGAGAGAGGAGGTTCTCTTGTGTTGCTTAAGATTATAATACATAGTCACGGGTTTACACACCACTATTGGTGTAATGCAACTTTGCTGGAAGTTGTCCATAGAGTCACAATGCAGGACCTGTCCTAGACATTCCTATAGAAAACACTTACCTAGGCATTTGCTGACTCTCCAGGGCAGTTCTGTGGTCAACATCTCCCAACACTGGAGGATATAGAGATTCTTAGAGAGGTGTTCTCTTAGGTAAAAAGGTGTTTTTTATTTGCCACTTTCCCATTATTACAGGGGTCCTGTGCCTCTATCCCCAGCGAATGTGGAAAGGCTATTGTAGTCTTTTGGGGGTAAATCTGGGATTTAAAAAACATTTTAAAATGTTTATATTTTTAAATTTAGATTTGGGGTTTTAATGTTGATAGCCATGTGGCGTAGTGGTTTGAGTGTTGGACCAGAACCCTGGGGGACCTGGGTTTGAATCCCTGCTCAGTCATAGAAGCCCACTGTCCCGCTGTTTCATTAGGAGGTGTGTGTAATATGTGAGAGGCAGCATAAGTGTTTGTGTGTGAGAGAGAGCAAGAGAAAGCATGCATGTCTGCACTCTTGAATGAAATGTAAATTTCAGGTTTTAAATCTTAATTGGTTTTAGTGCAGTGTGTTGGCCTCCAACCCTGTGGAACAAGCTTGGCCTCACCATTTGATCATTACCCTATTACAATGTATCCTTACGTTTTTATTTAAAAAGTATCCATATTCATAGTCAAATTAGTTTAAAAAATATTTGGCGAAGAATTATTGGCAAGCAGAAGCTCAAGGCATTTTTAAAAACTGCATTAAACCAAGAGAAAACCGCATCCTTCGAGTCTGTAATCTCTAGTTTTTATTTTGGTTTGCCCCCTTCCTATGCTATGCAACTGTGGGTATTGTTGGGCTTTTTTAAAACTGTTTCCCCCTGTCTTTTGGATCTTGTTTGAAAACATGTCTACAGAGGCATCTTTCTGCAGGAATCCCTCTCCAATATCAAACCCTGCTCATTGCTTTCCTGCCAGCCACCCCCACAGCTGAAGGAAAAGATAGTGTCCCTGCTGGTCCTGCATTGAAATGGAGATTTCCTGGATTCCCTATAGAATTCTTGCAGACTCCACAAATCCCTTCCTGCAGGGAGATTGTAATTTTCAGCTATCTGTACTACAGTATGCTTTGTTGTTTGTTGTGTGAGTGCTACACACACAGAGAGAGGGACATAAACACAGTCCCTCTCCCTTTTCCCTCAGTAGAAAAATCTGTTTATTGTGACGTAGAGAGAAGACACTTGAGAGGAAGGGGACTACTTCCTTCCCACTGCGCATGTGTCTGATAACTGCTATTGTGGTTTTATACATGGGCCTTCAGAGAGCTAGCTAGCTCTGGCATTCTCTCCTCCCATGTTGCTGCAATAATCTCAGATTGTATTCTCCGGAAGTGCCAGACAAGCAAGTAAGAGGAGCAAAAGGATCTATAAACGGAAACCATTCTTCGGAGGGCTCCACTTTTTAGAAATGTTAACCGTAAAAGTAATTTAAGATAATTCTGTGTTTTCCCCCCTTCTCCTTTCTCCCCATTGCCCCCACAAGGACTGCTGCTGATCTGCATTTCTACACTTAATAGCAAAGCCCCCACCATTAACACAAGGATATTTTTCTTCTTCTTGTCTCAGCAGAGCTCTCTGTGAATCAGGCATTGGCAGAGGTTGTTACTGCAGCCACTGGCTGTTGCTGGAGAGGCTTTCCAGGGGTCCACCAGCTCCAGAAGCCAACAAACTCTTGTACAAATCGGAGAGAATAATTTTCAGCATTGTGGCTTGGATCCTCCCCTTGAGCCTTTGTTTTACTGCAGTCTGAAAAGCTTGATGATAGCATTCTGACTGATATCAACAGAAAGAATCCAAGCAGCAGTATTCATTTGGGTGAAAGTAAAAGAGGCGCTTAGGGTACACCGAGGGCAGGTGAAATCAAATAACCATGCGATTATGAATACATGATTCATAATTTCTAACAAGATTGGGTTAAAGGTTGACCCTGCACCAATGGTTGGTGGCCCAGTGTTGCCGAAAGAGTTGGTTTTAAACCTTTCCAAAAGGCTTGACTGATTCATGCTCTTTATTTTGTCTCTTAGACTTGGCAGAAATCATTGAGAATCAGTCCCACATATAACAGTGTTGGCCTTCCTTTGGTCTCCCTATCTAAGGAATGGGAAGCATGTAGCCAACCTGAGTATATGCTCAGGTCCCATTAAATACAGTCACATTGTAAAATAGTGCCTCTTATATAAAGCGGCAAAATCAGTGTTTGCTTTTTGGAATGTATATTTTATAAAAAATACAGTATTATCAAGCCTTGGATGCTTGAATCTGTGGATAAAGAATCCATAGATATGGAGGGCTGACTGTACTTCAGCCCAAGCTCTGTGATATGCTTCTGAATCAAGGGCTGGGACTTAGGCTGGAGTCTAAAGGGCAGCAAGCGTCAAGTTGGCCAGGCAGTAGTCAAAAGGCCAAGCTTTTTGAAGTTCAACCAGGCCTTGATGGATCCTTTGGCTTTATAGAGTACCTCTTACAAGTTTCATGTTACCGTATGCTGTGTATTCTTCCATGAGTCAAAATGGCTCATGAGCCAGAGCACATATAGCTCTAGGTAACTCAGTAGGCTAGGCCCCAGCCTCAAGGCATAAGTGTCCAGAGTTCAAGTCCTAAACTGCGTGACACCATGTTTACAAGTAAATTCTTCACTATTTTGTTTGTGTGGTGGAGTCTTCTTCTTTGGAGGTCTTTAAGCAGAGGCTGGATGGCCATCTGTCGGGGATGCTCTGATTTAGATTTCCTGCATGGCAGAATGGGGTTGGACTGGATGGCCCTTGCGGTCTCTTCCAACTCTATGATTCCTCTCCTAGAATAAATTATTTCTGCAGGGGTTGTGCTGAAGACTGCATATGTCTACAGAAACTAAAGATGACTGTGTCCTTAGCCAACTGTTGCAGATAGATTTCTTTGGTGACTAAAACAGCAGGTTGACATGTCATTACAGAGCTCCCACATGAAAGGCTTGCCTTGGCGAATTAGCATGGAATCCAGGTGCTTGGCCGGGAAGCTGAACAGTCTAGAAGAACTTCTGTAACAGGACTGAGTCATCACAGCTTTGGCTGGTGAGGTGTGTGTATGTGTGGCTTTTAATGGTATTTATTTTAAGTATCTACTAGTAAAGCTGTTGTACTCTATTCAAACCTTGGCCGTTACTGTATAAATTGTCTTCTTCAGCAAGACGTGTGTTTATACAGTGACGGAAGCCGTGTTTCCCCACCTGTTGCAGGAAACCTGATTTAGTTCTGGCACCTTGTTTCTTACTTGTTAGAGGGATGCAAGAGGAATTACACATATTGACAGACACACCTGTTCTATGTAGTACTTAAAATAATGGAATCATGCTCCAAACAGGCAATAAATATTTCATTTGTCCAGAGTTTGTGCTGCTTATTGAAACAGAAGAAACCTGCAGGCCCCAGGATACCTTATAAAATAAAATAGTAATGGAAATGGCAAAGAGGCCTCTCTTCCTCAACATTAGCATTCTCTTTTTTGCTGCTACTTTTGCATGACCTGGGGAAACTTAGCCTGCTGCCAATAATGTGTACACTTTTCACTGATTCCATTGGCAATTATTGGAGCTTATGTCCTTGTAAGTTCACTTAGGAATAGTGATGTAAAATCTCCAGAAATTTTAAAGCCATGGTGAAGGAGAGCATATTTTCTGGGCTTTTATTATATGGCACTTTGATAGCACTGATCCTAATCAGCTGTATTCTGTCAACACTAATGAAAAGTGACAAAGGAGGAACAGTTTGATGAATCCTTGCACTCCTTACACATCACAAGGGATGTGTGAGAAGTTTGACACCACAGAAGAGAGGTGACACCCAGTTGGGACCTTTTCCTACTGCATCCCTCCTGGCTTTGGCAGTGGTGGCAGAGAAAGAAGAAGGCCAAGCACACCCCCTGGTAGCCCCCCAAACACATTGGGTGACACCACAGATGGGGACACCACTGTTCCCTTCCCCCCAGAAATCTGTCCTGTGTTTTTTGTTGTGTGTCTTGAAGTCATTTCTATCTTACGGGATTCCTAAGTCTAACTGTTGTGGGATTTTCTTGGCAAGATTTGTTCAGAGGAGGTTTGCCATTGCCCTTGTTTGGGGCTGAGAGTATGTGGCTTGCCCGAGGTCACCCGATGGGTTTCCATGATTGAGTGGGGATTTGAACCCTGGTCTCCGAAGTCCTAGTCCAGTGCTCAAACCACTACATCACACTGGCTCTTAAGAGTCCTGTGGTAGCTCCTGCCATTGACAGTACATAGCCAAGTTGCAGGGATCTGGCCCTGGCTCTTACATTGGGCATTCTGGACAAGAGAACCCTAGATATACTGTAGTGATAAGTTTTAATTTCTCTCTGTTTTTGTGGTTCCTTATTTTCCTTTGAGACCTTTTGCAATCTAACTTATTTCTAAGTGCACATGACAGAATTAGTTGGGTGGGAGGTTCAAGGAGAACCAATCTTATTTTCTTACAAAAAACATCACCAAAGAAAAAGTATATTGAACCTTGCTTCTTCGGCTTGTTATAGGGATTGTTGCTTGGATTTCCAAAAGCTGTAAGGGCTTTGAGGAGATGTGTCATGACAGAATTTTCTTTAAGTCCTTGTGTTGCCATCACATATCTAGATGGGTTTGGTAATGAGGTGATTTTTAGAGCATCCAGGTAGGAAGGTCTCCACCTTCCAAGAATTCCCTGCCTTCCACCTACAACATGTTTTCTCCTTTCTCCCACTCATTTTTGGCACTGGAGATCTGCCGAGGACAAAAAACACCTGGGGGAATATATTGCACAGTGGATAACCAAGTGTGATAGAAGCTTTATGTGCCCTGTACCTATGTGTCTCCTTTGTTTTAAAAAGTGGGTGCGTACACACACACATCAACACACACTTAAGTTATATGGGATTTAGGCTGACTTAGCCTTAAATTAAATGGGTCACTACTGTTACGTATAGTACGGCCCCAAAAGAGACTCTGCAGATGACTCCTGACTTCCCCACCTCAGTGTTAGTTTATTAAAGCCGCTTTTCTTTCAGAAATATTTTAAATACTGTATACTGAAATTATTCTGAGCCCTCCGGCCCATCGTTGTAATTTAGAGACTAGAATAACTTATTAGTCATGGATTTCTGTTCTGCCAGTTAAAAATAACTGCTGTGACAAAGTACTCACTTTTAGGGGAAATCCTAAGACTTTGTTGAAAGGGAAATGCTTTGTTGTTGTTGTTGTTGTTGAATTGCAGACACTGTCATGTTTCAAATTACATGTGGAAGGGACCTTCTTGAAAAGATCATAAAGATGTCAGAGTGTGGTTCATATGCGCACACATTAACAGAATAGTAGCCATAACTAATGGGAACCTGATCACATGAACCTCTAGTCTCAGTGCAGTTGGGGTTTGGCTGCGAGATGCCTTGGTCCAAAAAATGGGCTGAGAATGATGGATTTCTGTAGATGTTGGGATCTGCTTCTTATTAGTGACATTAGTACTGTGGGTAGTTTATATTAAAATGGCATAGTTTTACTGCTTAGGATTGTGTAAACTATTGATGCAAGATTCCAAACAGTTTGAATATTTTCAAATGTATCTTACAAAAAGTCTAATGAAATCTTTTAAATGTTGAATTTGACATACCAGATTGCTTATTAGTTTTAAGCTATGTTATGGTGTGATCTGTAGAAGCATTTGTATTTCAGTTTTATAAGTAGGGTTGGCATGTGTCCTGTATTATAAGAAGTAGGTTAGAGTCTTCAACTAAGATCAGAGAGACTCTACTTTAACTTGGTCATGAAGGCCACTGGACCCAGTGGTCACTCTCAAAAATAGCCTTCTTCACAGGACAGTTGCGGAAGGTCGTAGAACATATATATTGCCTTAGGGTTTTAGAAGAAAGGTGGCAAACAAAAACATTTTAAAAAATACAAGTATATAGTACTGTATATTCTCAGAGAGTTATTGCTTACTATGTGGAATCCTTGACTGTACATTGAGTGAGAGTGCTCTTTCCTACATCATGTTTGCGCAGCATTTAGAGTGCTGAAAAAAACCTCTAATATCAATAATAAGTATTTATTATTCATGAGATTGGCTCAGGATCAGCTCAGTACTGTACAATTACCGTCGTAATAAAGTCTATGCCGTTTAAAACCAGCAAGTATAAAACCAGTGGATTTCTACATTTGCATTGTGGAGGGGGAAACCCTACTTAAAACTGACACAATCGACAAATTTAACCCTACTTAAAATTGACCTGTAGTCTTCTGGATGATGCTGGATTGCAGGTCACACCAGCTCTAGTCAGCATAGCCAATAGTGAGGAACGCTGACAGTTAAAGTCCAGCATCACCTGGAGGGCCCACATCATGCCAAACCATGCTCTTAAGTGTTATGTGTGCTGCTGAATGTTTTTAAGTTTGAAAAAGTTACATAATTGGCATCAAAGGAGATAGCTGACCTTGTTGCTCAAATCAGGTTTTTAATGGGTGTCCCAGCTTCACTGAATAAAATAAGAAATGGATACCAAATCTATTTGGGGTGTGTGTGTGTGTGTGTGTGTGTGTGTGTGTATTGAAAAGAGCAGTGGCACAGAAACAAGGAATCGAAATGAACAACTGAAGAAACCAAGAGTTCTAAAAGATGAGTGTACATTTGCCAGAACAGCTGCATTAGCGATTTAGCATCAGTTAAATATTTCAGGTAACCTTTCCACATCCCTCCAAATGAGGATGCTGTGGAACAGTTAAGAGGTTCTGTTTTTCTTTTCGTTCCTACATTAGAACAATTTATCAAATAAGATTTAGCAACTACGGATTTGTTTCTCTGGTGTGTGTGTGTGTGTGTGGTGTGCCTTAAGGTCATATCCGATTTATGGCGATCCTAAGACGAACATGTAATGGGTTTTTCTTGGCAATATTTATTCAGAGGGGCTTAGTTTGCACTTCCAGTTTGAAGTATTCCAGTCTGCCAGTTGCACAACTCTCTTGCCTTCCTGCAAGTAGTGAGACAGTTGCTCCAAGCAGACATTTTACATCTGTTGGTTTATTTGTTGACTATTAACAAATGCAAAGCAATTTAGCACAATAGAAACAGAACAACATAGTGATGCATCTGAGGAAGTAAAAGTCTGAAGTCTACGAAAGCTCATGCTGCCAATTTCTTTATTTCAGTTAGTCTCAAAGGTGCCGCAAGATTGTTCTACAAACCAAATCATCCTCTGTATGTAGAGGCTAAGCTCCTATTGTGCTGCAGAAGGGTTAAAACCTGCAGGTAACACTGCCTTCCTGTTCCACAGGCTGCTCTTGATCTGATTTGCTGAGATCTTGAAGCAAGAAACATAAACTGGATTTTCCCCATTTGGAGTCACTGGGGCTGAGGCTGCTCTTGTATGCCAGGCTGAACATTGTGCGGATTGCAGTCTCTGTCTTAAAATTATGTCCCCCTCCTGGCTTCCAAAAGCAGTTCATGGCTATATGCTAATTACTGTGCCGCCTGTTGGCAATCATAGGTGATATTTACCTGTGTAACAAGCTGTTAGCTTTTAAGAGACGATACTCATGGGCTCTGCTTACTATCTGTGCGAGGAGGAAAAATGTGCTTGAATAGTGCCCTAATGCGCCTGAATATCCAGTGCATTGTCTTACATGAAAATTTCTGGGTTTTTAAAAACATAATTGTAACCTCCGATTATGTTGAGGTGGAAATCACCAAGGATTAGTGTTCTGTGCTATTCAGAATGGGAAGAATAGACATAGATATCCAGTCCCAAAAGTGCATGCTTTCTAAGATGTGTGGAAATACTGATTTCAGAGACGGTGGTTTCCACCATTGTTTTATTTACAGTGTAGGACAGTGGACTCTCCACATTTGCTGGAATTAGGAACAAAAGTGGAAAAACACACAAATAAAACACCTTTTTTTAACCTGAAAGGAATCTCTAGGTCCCCCAGAGCAATTCTGTGGCCAAGACCTGCCAGAAGTTGACCGTGAAATTGTGCTGGAGGACCTACAAATGCCTACAGAAGTGTTCTCTTTAGGAATCTAGTCCTTCGGTGTGACTTTTGGCATAGGTTGACAATAGAGTCATGCTGGAGGACCTAGAGTTTTCTAGAGAGAACATATTAATCAAATCTTATTAATCAAACATATTAATCAAAGCCGCAAAAGTCAAAACAACCAATGTAAAGGACCAACTGTAGTTATACAGTGGTTCCTTGTTATCTGCTGGCGCTTGGTCCCAGTATCCCCCATGGATAACAAAATCTGGGAATGCTGAAGTCCCACTAAATATAGTGGCATAGCAAAATGGTGCCCCATATATAAAATGGCAAAATCAAGGTTTGCTCTTTGGAATTTATACTTTTGTTGAGTATTTTAAAGGCATGGATACTTGAATCCATGGATTAAAAAACCTGTGGATAAGGAGGGCCAACCGTATACTACTCAGTAACAAAACTTCTTGAGTCCATGGGTACGTATTTCTTATATTTCCCGTTATCTTGGGAGGGAGGTGGGGGAAACTATGGTTCAGTAGCAGAGTAGATATTTTATATGCTGAAGATCTCAGGCTTAGTTGTTGTTAGTGGCTGAGTGCCTTCAAGTCATTTCTAGCTTGAAATGACCCTAAGGTGAAACTGTTATAGGGTTCACTTGGCAAGATGTGTTAAGAGGAGTTTGCCATTGCTTTCCTCTGAGGCTGAGGGAGTGTGACCTCAGTGGGTTTCTGTGGCTGACTGAGGATTTGAACTCCGGTTGGCCAAAGTCGTAGTAGGTTGGGAGCCTGTCAAGTTTTACACAGGCATAAAGGCGGTTACCCAACTTTCTCAGAGGTGGCAAAAGGGGAAGCCAGAGAGGTATCCTTTTCAGGGTTGTGCAAGTCAGTGTAGTGTTTGTTGTCTGCGTTCAAGTTGTTTCCAACTAATCCTAAGAAGAAACTATCATGGGATTTTCTTGGCAAGATTTCCTCATGGGGTTTGCCATTGCCTTTCTGTGAAGCTGAGAGAATGAGACTTGCCCATGGTCACCCAGTGAGTTTCCATGGTTGAGCAGAGAGTTGAATCCTGGCTTCCCAGAGTCCTGATGGAACAATAAAACCAGCGTACCACACTGGCGGTGTCTAGTTTGTGGTTTGTGTTGTTGTTGTGTGCCTTCAGATCATTTCCAACTTATTTCCAAATAAATAAATAAATACTATGGCAACCCTGTCATGAGGTTTTCTTGGCAAGACTTGTTCAGCGGAGTTTTGCCATGGCCTTTCCCTCAGGCTGAGAGCATGTGACTTGCCTAAGGTCGCCCAGTGGGTTTTAGAAAGATCTGGCCATAAGTGATGGAAAAGATCTGAAGACCATTGCTGCCAGTCAGAACAAACCAGACTGGTTATGGGTGGGCAAATAATCCAACCTGATATAAGCAGGTTTCCTCCATTGCATCCTCCGGTGAGGAGCTGTTCCTGCTTACAATGTTGAACAAGGATGGGCAACTAGAGTGGGTCCAGGGGTCAGGGTTTTCCCCCCCAGTATCCTTGGGTCCCCATCAAATCCCACCCACCCCCACCCCCATAACAAGTCCACCTCTACTTTTGAAAAACTGGTCTGCAACTGATATAAAAGGGTGAATTACCATATCTGTACACTTAGAGCCCTACAGCTGCATTTTGCACACTTGTACTGTAAAGCAAGCTCCTGACAGATGCTTCTGTCTCTAAACCCTCTTACAGCTTTAGGGCTCTTATTAATGTTTCCATGTTGTTGACAACAATACTTTCGCTATATCTGCTCTGAAGAGCTCAGAGGCACCTTTAACATTTGTGAGCTGGAATAGAAAGGCTGAAAATAAATATCATAGGACGCTTCCTGTTGAAGCATCTTACAGCAGAACATTCTCTGGGAGTCCCATATTACCTAGTGATGGTTCCTGGTGAAAGCTTGTTGAGAGTAAGATATCTTGTTTGTTTTCATCAGGCCCTCTAATGAATCCTCAAGTCAAGTGTTAGCTATTCTGCAGCAATGGCTAAAATGTCCACAGTGGTAGACTTTGAAAAGCTCTAGTCGTAATGCATAGCTTTTTGTATCTGTTTGACTCTCTGAAACTTCATGTGCATTTTAAAAAAGAAATGCAGTGTTACGGAAGCTCCAGGATCTCACTTCTGTTGGAGCTTGTGTCACTAGGAAACCTTTCCTTGTTTCATGTTGCCTTTTCCTGGTTTCACAAGCATGTTGTGTGTGTGTGTGTGAGTTCTAAAAATAGACTTAACACTGAATGTTATCGCATAATAAATGGAGTTGGAACTACTGTTGGCAGTAAGCATCCCCTTGCTTTGAGCAGAAAGAGGATCTGCAAAAGAAACTGTAGCTCAGCTCCTAATATTATTGCAGTCAGTTCAGTGTGCATTTGCACAGCTGTTACTGAAACATTTAAACATTCCTGTTGCCAAAAATATGTTCTCTTCTCTTTCAAATAAATTTCAAAAAGAGGAGAAACAACATTTGATGCAGAAAGAAAATTGAGAGCATAAGGAACTTTTTTCCTTTCTTAGAATCTGGGCTACACTCAACAAGCATTTTTGTACTCTTCCCTCCTCCCCAAAACAGCCTTCATCTAACTTCTTCCAAATTTAGCTAGCTGTCATTTGGAAAATAGGAGCCCCATTCTTGGCTTCGTCCCCTGCATCAAGAGTTTGGCTAGCTGCCTGAAACCTCTTACTCACAAGTAGTATCAGAATTGTAGTGCCAGATTCTGTTTCCTGAGACTTTTTAATACTTTGAAATGAAAAGTAGTGATCCTGCGCATATAATATTCCTTCCTTCCCTGCAGTCTTAAAATATTTTAATAGAAATAGCATTTGATTATTGTATCCCTCTCCCCAAAAGACATGGGCACTTGTAGACATTTGCGACAGCATCTCACAGCTTTCCCAGATGCTTGTATTCAAGAAGATTTACAAAGCGTGAGTAAGCAGAGTTGTACTTTTGTCCATATGAGTAATGCAGCAAATTCTCCTGGGGTGATATCAGAAATATTTGCTTATGGCAGCAAGACAGTATTAGATGTATGAAGCCTCAAAACGGGAACAGTAGAGAGTACATGAAAGAACTGTACACAGATTAGCTGCATCGCCTATAAAATGATTTATGGGGTGGAGGGTTAAGTAAAATTACATTAATAGCTATGTAAATAATACCCATGTTTTTGTCACTTCTTTAATCGGCTGGGCTTTGAGATGCAACAGAATGAAGGGGGAGAAATGTATCTTTTGTTTGGTAAATGCTTATCTGTTAAGGTGCATATCTGTTGCATGCATTCAACACGTTTCTCTGACCTGATGTAATTTGTATTGTGTGTGTGTGTTTGCATGCGCACATTGTCATATTGTCATTTTACATTTGCTGCCGCATTTAAACATCAGCTCTTTTTTTAAAAAAAGACCATAATTTTGGCCTGGTTTCCTTTCCAAACAGAATTTATTTTGGCTATAGAGGGTCTTTGCCCACCTTACAAACTGTGTTCTTTGTCCACCTTATGGCCTACAAACAGACCCCTCTAAATGGCATCTTTGACTTTCTACCTGGCCAGTGCCACCCCCCCCCCCACCCCAGTCAGCTCTCCAACTAGAGTTGCCAGATTTTAGGGCCTGGTTTTTACTCTCAGAGTCCTGTTATTGTAGTTAAGTGGGAGAGAAGGGTGCTCCGGTTTTAGTGGGCTCAGACCTAGGCAAGAGGAAAAGTCTGTGTGTGTCTCCAGTCCATCTAATAGAACATCCAGATTGCTGTCCTTTGGAAAACTGAATGGGTTTGTTACTGCAACTTACAAAGACTCCCCTTACTTTGATAGCTTCCTCCTTCCAGTCACTGTGCCAGGGCTCACCCTCCATTCTACTATGTATCCACCTTCCATTCTAGAAGCAAGTAGTGTAAATTAAATATTCCTCACCCCATCACCCTAATAATCCCCTCATTTCACCTTGATCTGGGAACCGACCTTTTAGATAAGATTAGGCAAGGTCTTGATTCCAAACAGGAAAATACGTTCTGCCTCTGTGTGTTTGAATGACAAGCTGTGAGCAGTTGTGGTTAGTATTGAATGCATGATGCTTAATTACATCATCGGGGCCATCTCAGGTTTTGAACCGGAAACCTCAGGGCACGGGGACAATCTTGAGCTGGCAAACGTATCTCCAGCACACTCCACCCCTGTCTTTCTACCCAGCAAGTCAATGCAGCAGGCACCTGGCTTCATGGCATTACCTGGAAAAGCTATGCTAGGGAGTTCCCTCTCTCATTCCTACTGGTATCTTTTGGCTGACTCCCCGATCAGATATTGTAGGGAAATGCAAACTCATTTGTTGGTCAGAGAATAACCGAACCCATTTCACATGTGTAAGTGCACAGATGACCACCTGAGGGACCACTGTTGCAGGTAAGCCACCTTGACTGAGATATGCAATAAACCTGTGACTGGGACTTTAGTTCCTATTCCAGCCCTCGCTTTTAGCAGGCTACTGTTATTAGCGTTCCAACCACTCCATCGAACCTTGTGGCAGGAAGCAGAAGGGGGAAGGAACGCTGAACAGCAGGAGAGCTGCCAAGTTTTCTTTGGGTTCTGATGCAATGCTGGGTAAAGTCAAAGATTCGATTTGAGCCATTTTATTTTCTGGCTAGGAAAACGTGTGGCTGAGCTGTTGTCAGGGAGTTTTGTGTTGGGAGAGATCTGTGCCATTTGCATGCACTGTCTTATCCAGATATTGTAGATATTTAAAAGCTTGGGGATCACTTTAGTGATTTTTAAAAGCCCCCTGACAATGCTTATAGTTCTCTAATTTATAATTAGTGGTAGTGTTGCCTTAAAATAAGGCACAGGTGAAGTCGAAGGTGGACTGTTCATCATGATCCAAAACACACTGCAAATATAATCCCGTTTGAGACTGCTTTAACTGCCCTGGCTCAATGCTAGGGAATTCTGGGAACTGCAGTTTGGGGAGACATTTAGCCTTTCTGTCAAAGAGCTCTGGTGCCGCAATAAAATACAATTCCCAGGATTCCCTAGCACTGAGCCAGGGCAGTCTAAGCAGTCTCAAACTGGATTATATCTGTAGTGTGTTTTGGACCCTTGTTTCAGTTCTATAAAAGGAACTTTATCTGTCTACCAGTCATTCCTGGTACGAATTTTGGGGGGAAGAATGTGTGTATGGCTGATAACCGATCACGATGGGTGAAAGTTGGGCCAGCTTGCCCAACGCATGATTTAAGCAGGCCATGTGCCAGGTTTCGAGCAATTTAAAATGTGTGCTGGGATTTAAAGTAAAGTCTTTTACTTCAGTCATCTTTTTCTTACTAACCTGAAATGGCAATAGCTTCTATTAAAATAGCAACGCTAGAGGTAGGAATGGTGTTCATAAGCCTCAGGTATAGAGAGTATTACTTCAGTGAAGGATTTTAGAGAATAAATACAACAGTTTTGTGATTGGATTATAATTGTGAAGTTACATGTTTAAGCTGTTTGAAACTGTATGGCCCTTTTATTATGTATACACAGCTGGGAAATAAGCAAGTTGATTTGCACAATACTATTGATGTAAAGTACTTGGAGGTTAGTCCTGTGTCAAAAAATGTGCTGACATAAAACAGGAAGTACAGTAGCATGAGTCAGTTGTTCTTCTGCTCTCTCGTTTTCTGCTCCTTGCATATCTAAAATAGTAATCTTGAATCCCAAGCTGATTCTGGGTCAATTGTGCAATAGCAGACTTAACTATTCCTTTGTTTGTGTGTACAAGTCATCTCTCAACCTATGGTGTCCTCTTGAACTTCACAGGGTTTTCTTAGGCAAGAAATACTCAGAGGTGGTTTTCCCAGTTCCTTCCTCTGCAGTATATCTTCTTATAGGACCTGGTATTTGTTGGCGATTTCCCTGCTTACCATTACTAACCTGCTTACCTTCCAAGATCAGATGGGATCTGGTGCCTTTAGTTATTGGTCACTATTTCTCATGACTTATAAGTACATTTTAAGCATTTCGATTTAATGCATACATTAAAAATATACTTGATTTGCAGCATGAGCCATCAAGAGAGTCCCAAAATCTAGTTAGGTATTTTGCTGTTCTCCTGCAGTGACCAGAAATGTGTATTGTTCAGGGATTGGAGGATATCCAGGTCACCACAAGAATACAATTTTGTGATTTGATCTGTTGCTGTTATGCATTCACTTCTTAGACGGTTTCAAAGATGTTTTAGAATTTGGAAACGATATCAAACAGCTGCCGTTCTTTATACAAGCAAAGCACCCTATTGTGTTTGCTTTCCTGAAGGTTATGTATTGTCACTACATCAAAACTAACACTGCTATGAATACCTGATTTTGGCATATCACCTTTAATCCCAAGAAGCCTCTAGGTACTTTTCAGTCATTCATTAGTCAAGCTTTGCTGTTCTCCTGGGAGGCCCTCGAGTATATTCTGATCGGTAAACAGAGTCATGGAAAGGTGAAGCGTCTTCTCCAAGGGCATAAGCTGAACAGAAGAGCCAGAAATAGAACCCAAGAGTCCTTTCACTAAGTCCTCTCATCCCTTTGGGAAAGACTTCTTCCCCGATCTGGAATCTCAGTTTGGCATTCTTCCTGCTTCTGTACCAAGTGTGTTGCAGCTACTTATTGTCTGTGCCCACTGTGTCACCCCATAGCTAGTCCAGTGAGTTCCCAAACTCTGGCCTTCCAGCTGATTTGGACTTCAGCTCCCAGAATCCCAGAACATTAGCAAGACGGCTGAGGCTTCTGGGAGCTGAAGTCCAAAACACCCAGAGGACCAGAGTTTGGGAATCACTGCTGTAGTCCTAGCACAACACAGTAGGGCAGTTTCTGGAACATCTTCTTCATTGAAATCTGTTAGGCTCCCTCTTTGTGTGTCTCTTCCACCAAGGACTGTAGGTACTCTTCTTTCACTGACTGTCAACACCTAGTTTTATTTTCTGCCAGTTTTAATACCTAACATCTTTTAACATTTCTGTTGTTTTTTTAGTATTGCTCATTTCTATTATCTTCGTTGTTGTTTTATCAATTACCTGTTGGCCGTATTTTTACGACTGTAATGTATGGTTTGATGGTTTTGTTAATGCAGAGGGATCTTGTAGCACCTTTGAGACTAAATGAAAGAAAGAAGTTGACAGCATGAGCTTTCGCAGACTGAAGTCTACTTCCTCAGTTGTATTTGGACCATTGGCTATATCTTTGAATTCTTGTTATACAATGTAATCTTGAATAATTATGTTTTGTGTTGACTGTACACCTTTGTTAGCAGTGCACCTTCATTCTTAGTATGGGCTAAACGGAGAGACTGTTGGAATCATCATTGGCAGCTTTCATTCCTATTTGCATTGCGTGAGTTCTTGGTGGCAGTGCAGCTGTGATGTCCTCTTGTTCAACCAGAACCATTGACCTTTAGGGCAATGGCACTTGGGATGCCGAGAAGGCCTTTCATTTGCTTCTGGGCGCAGGCATGGCGGCGCTGTGCCTGCCTCTTTTTCTCTCCCTCTGAGGCCAGCGCAGTGGCATTTTGTGATGTTCTTTCCCCTCCAAAAAGGAACAGAAGGTAATGGAAGAGTAACAAATAATGCAAAAAGTCATCTTTTCCCATCATAATAACAGGAACAATTTACTTCATAAATTTTATGAGACATAACAGAATTGATTGCTTTGAAAATTAACTTTACAACTTCTGTTTTTACAGCATCATTCACTGCTCTCGACCTTCTCCCCTACCTTGCTTCTTTTATTTTGGGGTTTTGTTTTATTGCTACAGTTACTTCATTGTTTCAATACGGTTTTGTAATATTCATTTAAAAATGGACAGAAACTTATTTTGGTGAAAGATGCATGAGATATTCTGTTCACAGGAACAATTTAGCATGCTATTTATGACACTTAGGTTATAACAGATGTCTCTTCATATGACCCTGTTCAGAGAATGAGTTTCTCAGAAGAGGACCTTCTTTCAGTCTCACCACATTGACAGGCACAGTTAATGGGAACATGAGGCAGGGCCTTCTCATGGGTTGCCCCTAGTCTGGAACTCCCACTCATTGGTTATGATTATAATTAATATAAGTGAGCCTCCCTTGTCCGAAATGCTTGGCACCAGAAGTATTTGGGATTTCAGATTTTTTGGATTTTGGACTATTACAGAATTCTGGATAAGGGCCTCTCAATCTGTAGAAATATTTTCATAAAGCTTTGTTCACAACCTGAGCCTTTTGCATTACACAAGCATAGTTAGTTGTCCCTGTGGTGCTTCATAAGAACAAGAGGTAGAAATGTTGGCATAAGGGACCAGGTGTTCCTTCTCTTTTTTGGTTCTGGCCTTGCATTTAAATCTGTGCAGATGACTTCAAAAGATGTGCCTTCGAATTCAAAATCTGCAGCTGTGCTTCATGTGTAAAACACATATTGGGGTTTTGAAGAGATGAACCGGCTGTGCCTGGGATCTGCTTCCCTTTCCATTCTGCCTGCTGAGGAGTTTGAAACCCATCTAAAGATTGGCCAAGGGAAAACAGTCACCTTTCTGGGTACCTCATTTGAGGCAATCTCTGAATTTCATCATGCTGAAATTTCCTCACATAAACAGCTGGACACTCCCTTGAAGCTGCCCAGTCCAGGAAAGAAAGGGAATGTATGAAGAAGGTATGAAGAAGTGAGTAAATGGCAGGAGAGAAAGATAGATGAAGAGATAGGCAGTTAATATTAGAAAGGAAAAAAATAGAATCATAGAGTTGGAAGAGACCCCAAGGGCCATCCAGTCCAAACCCTTGCCATGCAGGAAATCACAACCAAAGCACCCCAACAGATAGTCATCCAGCCTCTGTTTAACAACCTGCAAAGAAGGAGACTCCACCGGTCTCCAAGAGAGTGTCCCACGGTTGAACAGCTCTTACTGTCAGGATGTTCTTCCTAACTGTTTAGGTGGAATCTCTTTTCCTGTATCCATTGTTCCGGCGGCAGAAAACAACTTGCTCCATCCTCAGTATGACACCTTCAAAAATTAGTGGCATGGAAACAGTTAGGGGAAGGAGATCAATAAGGAGAGAGAAGAAAGAATATGATGGTTTATATGTTTTGTATGGTTTGTTTTTGTAACATGTTTTATATTAGTAGGTTTATGTCAGTATGTGTATATTACGATGTACAGTATAATGAACATCTTTTCCAAAATAAAAAGAAGCTGCCCAGTCTAAGTGCATCTCCCCCCGAACCAAAGGCCATCAATAGCCTGTTGTATCCCTCCCTTCTCTGGCCAGAGACCCCCTTCTGCAACAATCCTTTTGTGGTGCTAGTGGCATTTGAGTCTCCCCCTCACCCCCTGCGAATGCGCGGCAGGCAGTCTTGCTGCTTCAGAGGTCTGTGGCAATTCCTGCCTAGCGCTATTGGTCAAGACATGAATCCCAGCCAAGCTAGAGCAGGGGAAAGGGAGGGTGGAAAGGGGGGAGGAAGAGCGACACACACCATGTGTTGGCACATAATACCAGATGCCGGGTTTTCATAATGGGGAAGCCTTTTTTGCCCCAGGCACCGTTCATTGTTCAGCAGCCCCAGCAGAAGAGCTGTAAAAACAAAACCTCTGATAGGTGGATGAAAGTGTAAATAGGGGGCTAGTATTCCGGGTGATTTTTAATGGACTGCGCTACTGTAACTGAGAAGGCAATAGACTCCCGAGAAGGTAACATCATACCACTGCTGGGATTTTGTTTTGTTTTGTTTTCTCGATCCTCTTTGTAGGATCGCTTGGATGTTTTCTGCAATGTCTTGCGGTAATAAACGGATTGCCATCTGTGACGCTTTATTGCTTCTCTCGCACTTTTGTATTTGTATTTCATTTTTTTTAATACGCTTCTTGAAGATGAGAGCTTGGGAAAAGAGTCTCCCATCCCACTCTGTTCTCCTCTGGTGGCAAAGAAATAGCTAGTCTTCCTTCCTCCAACTTGTTCCCCCTTTTAGGTATCTGTATTTCCCTGTGCTTTCACTACACGCAGAGCAGATTATTCTTCCTCAGTTTACAGAGAGAGAATCTGTGCTGGGTCTGAAAATGATAAGCTTCATATAAATGAAACACAGTTGTTAAATGAACAAACAGTTCCAAGGGTTTCCAACAGTAAAATAGCACAGTATTGCAGATTCTTCACAAATACCTTTGTGGTTTTGACTGAAATATTTTCGTATTGAAATGTTATTAGTTTTTAAAGACCTGACGACTTTCGACGGCTCCATGAATTTAATAGGGTTTTTTTTTTAGACAAGGAATTCTCAGGGGTGGTTTTGCAAGTTCCTTCCTCTGAAACATAGCCTACAGCACCTGGGATTTGTTTGTGGTTACCCATCCAAGTTCTAATCACAGGTGACCTGCTTAGCTTCCAGGATCAGCTGGGATCTGATGGCTTTTAGGGTATTTAGGCCCTACAAATATATGTCTGTCTGTCTGTAAAACGTCTTGCTAGAATTTGGAACTAGATAAATTTTGTTGTCATTTTTGTGCGCCTTCAAAATAGTTCATGATTTATGGCAACCATAAGGTGAACCTATCATGGGGTTTTCTTGGCAAGGTTTGTTCAGAGCAGCTTTGCCATTGCCTTCCTTTGAGGTGAGAGAGTGTGCTTGAGCCAGGTAACTCAATGGGTTTTTGTGGTGGAGCTGAGATTCGAACCCTGGTCTCCAGAGTCCTAGTCCAGCACCCAAACCACTACAACATGCTGACTCATACTGAAAATTAAAGATGTTCAAGATGTGAAGTCATGTAAAGGCAATAGGATCCAGTTGTCCACAGATTTGGCTTGTGCTGTTAAATTTGTAGTCAGCCATAATACATGGGTTCAGCGCACACATCCCTATCCTCAATCCTCTGCACATGCTGCAAACTTTGGAGACTGAAGAGCAAGGTTTGACCTCTTTGTACTGGTTTTGGAGGAGACAAAAACAGTTCCACACATGAACTGAGTAAGAAGCATGATGCTGACTTCACTCCTTCCAGAATCCTCTGTGTCAAATGGGGAAGGGGGGTGTTTTGCATCTCTTATACGTAGTTGAAGGCACCTCAACGTTGTCTGCAATTCACAGAGGAAAGAGCCTTTGTCTTTGGCGGAGGTTGTTGCCAAAGGGAAAGAGATTAATCCCACTGACTTCCATTGAATTTGTGAATTCTTGATGGAAGCCATCCCTGGTTTCTGAGCCATGGGCCGAAATCTCTCAGCAGTGAAGTTTACAAACTTGGAGTAATAGTTTTGTGAATTAGACTGTACAGATCTTTTTAGCTGATTCTTTTATGAGCCTCCTTGGATCCCACTCAGGGAGAATAGTGACATATAATTAAACTAAATAAATAATAATATAAAGATCCGGGCCCCTCTTCTGATCTACCATCCATTATCACTTGAGCACTTTTTTTTAAGGGAAAGCTCTAGGAACTCCTAAAACTACAAATCCTAGGATTCCTATTTCAGACTTGTGACTATATTTTGTTTTCCATTTGCAAGGAAGAGGAGCTTTCTGCCGCCTCTGTGTTAATGAACAATCCTCTCCTAAATTTCTCTGGTGCTCAGAAGGAAGGGGAGTGCAACTGATAAGAGTTTTGGAGATAAAATTGGTACACCATTGGTAGGGACACATACTTTAATTGGAGAGGGGAGCACATAAGCGAAAAATGGAGAGAAACGTCATTCTGCTTTGACAAATCAGCCTTGTGCTGTGTCTTACCTGAAAGTAATCTGATTATTCAAAGTCACTCAAATAAGGCAGAGGATGTGCTGCCAATTAAACCTCAGACTCCCTGCTCCCAAAGCTTTCTGTGGGAAAGTAGATGTGAAAGGAACTCTTTGGCTGAGAGTGCCCAGGCCTGCAAGAGCCAACTTTCTTTCACTGCTAGCAATTATAAATGCTTTCTCTTCTCTTGAGTTATTGGAAGCAGAAATGTTTGGCCTCCTCTTGCTTGGCTCCCATACAAGCCAGGTACAATTGGCTGGCTTCAAACATGTTGAGATTTTATTGGTATAATACACGAGAAAGCACTGAAGAAGTGGTGGCAGACTACTAAAGAGGCACTCTCATATAAAGTCCCAAAGGTTAGTGGAGCATGGAAAGGTGATGAGCGGGGTGTCTATGGTCTATGGCCTTATTAGTTGGTCTCTCACTAACCTAAGGTGACCCTCTCTCCTGTGATACAGCTTCCAAACTTCTAAATTAAGCTATTGTCATCTTACTTAAGCAAGTCTTCTGCAGCTAATGCTTATCATATTACATTTTATTTCAGGAGTTCCCTCTCTCTTAGTTCTCCCGTCTCTATAATACGTGCAAAGATAACCGAAGAATGGCAGTCTCCAAAACTAACTCTGCGATAAGGCACATAAGATGTAGAGCGGCTTCTTGAGTCATGCCAGTTGCTCACAAGAGGGTCTTTTCTATGAACTAGTTGTGTACTTTGTTGCTTCTTTTTTG
The DNA here is from genome assembly GCF_019175285.1 of Sceloporus undulatus. Taxonomy (NCBI): domain Eukaryota; kingdom Metazoa; phylum Chordata; class Lepidosauria; order Squamata; family Phrynosomatidae; genus Sceloporus; species Sceloporus undulatus. The sequence continues at coordinate 316,640 of NW_024802945.1, forward strand.
TATCCTGTTTGTTTTAGCACTTGAGTGCTTCTTTCAGACAAGACTGGGAGGAGAACAACCATCCAATTCACTGAACCGGCATCTCAGATGATAGCGACAGCTCAGCCAGAAGCTCCGTAATGCACATTTGGCCCTAAATGCCTAAAAGACTTTCCAAGCCTGTTGAATATATTGTCTCAAGAACTATGCACACAGTCACATTGAGATGGCACTTACAAGAACAATTGGCTTGCTTGCTTTGATCGTCCTGAACTTGGGTGATGAAGGAAGCTCCATGTCAACCAGTGTGCACACGCATATTCCTCTCTCGATGACCAATGCATTTAAGTGGTGACTTGTATGTACACAACTCTGCTCTCTTAAATTTAACACTATATGCAAAACCCTCCTGTAGTCATTTCATTTAACACAGATCTTAGGGCAGGGGACCAGATGAAAATGCCCCCAAATATGAAAACAGAAACAACGGGGGGGGGGGGGGGGGACCTAATCTGGATTTGAAAAATGGTCTTCTGTTTTGTTTTCATTTGTTTGTTTTTATATTAGCACAGTGCAGAGGAGCTCCGCAACCTATTTAAAAGATGGATTGGCACTCTTGGAAACTTCCTTCTTGTTTTTATTTTCAGGAAAAGGGCAATCTGGATGGGTCTTCATATTTTTAATAGACAGAATAACCAGGATGGGCAGAATTTGAAATGCTGTTTCTACCTACTTTCATATACAGTTCTACATCAGGGGTGAGAATCATGACACCTCCAGATGATGGATTAGAACTCCCAGCATTTTTCACCATTGTCTGTGCTAACTAGGGCTGCTTGGAGTTCCAGTCCAATAGCATCTGGAGGGCTGCATGATTGCTACCTCATTCTGTATAATGCACCAAGAGAGATTACCTGACTATAAAAATGTCTTAAATCCTAAAACGTTAACTTATTCAGAGACATGACTTTTGTGGGCCAAAGATTTTGGAGGTAATCTTAAGCATCACAAGATTATTATCATCTGCCTTTTAAAAAGGCGCACCTGCTCAGTTCGTGTGACCCATCCATAATTGCATCTGCTTCTCTATATGTAAACATTATAGACTGAGCTTGCTGCGCATCAGCACTGTCTCCTACAGAAGTACCTAACACAGCTTGCCTTTGTTCCTGTGAACATGAGACATAACAGTGGCCATTCTGTAGTGGGGACTGCTTTGTGAAAAAGGAAGAGGATGTGGCAGCTGATTTGACTGCTGTTTGGAATAGCTTGCTCCGTAAGATGTGGGCCTGTGTGCGAACCAAGATGGTTTGACTGCCAGAGTTTTGATTTGCTTGGAGAGGATCCATGAGAAATGTGTCCAGGGGCGGAGAGGCAATGATGGAAAGCCAGCCGCTGCCTTGCAAAGAGTTGTCTTACAAGGGAGCTTTAACAAGTATAAGAAAAGCCAGAACTTTGAACTTGGCAAGCGGACAGGATCAGCGGGGGTGGGGGGTGTCTTACATTTCCAGTAATGTGTTACGTGGCCTCGGTCTTCCTCCTCCTCTTCCTCAACTCGTATATTTCTGTATGGTTATCAAGCCAAATATACTCACCTTTTACTCCAGAGATCTTAAAAATGCCATTTCACATTAAGGGAAAGAGAATTCTTCTGGGAAGTTTGGAGGGATTTGCCCCCCTTGTGCTTGTTTGAAGTTTCTGTGACTTCAGAAGTTACAGAAAATAGCTAAGTGTGTGTCTCTGTGGAGAGGAGATGTACATCAGAAGAATGGTAGTACTATGCTCAGTGTCAGCACTGCCAGGAAAATGTGTACAGTTGGCCCTCCACATTTGCATCTTTTGCAGATTTGATTATTAGTAAGTTTAGTAAGTTTTATTTATAGACCGCTATTCCGCAATGATCATAGCGGTGTACAGTAAAAATTGCAAAACAATACAAAAAATTACAAGGCCTCTCTCCCCCTCAAGATGGTGGTCGGGAGGAGGGCTCTTGGTCTTGCCAGGCCAGGCCTCGTCTCTCCCCCTCAAGACGGTGGTCGGGAGGAGGGTTCTTGGTCTTGCCAGGCCAGGCCTCGTCTCTCCTCCTCAAGATGGTGGTCGGGATTATTTGCGTTTGTTATTAATATGTTCTCTCTAGGAATCTCTAGGTCCTCCAGCACTATTTTGCTGGAGGTTGGCCATAGAGTTGTGCTGGAAAATGTAGAAATTCCTAGAGAAAACCCTTGTTGGGTGACAAGATTGCTACGTACGTCAATAAAAATTTCTGCAAAGTGTAAAGAAATAATTACAGGGGGCAAGACCCCTAATCAGGTGGGACTGCCATTTTAGGTACTCACTTTTCCCTATTAGAGAAAAGCACAGGAGCTGAAAAGTATACCTCTGAGGCAATGTGGCCCACTCTTGAACTCTGAGGCAGGAGGATGCCTTGTGGCTAAATGGTTCTTAACATATTGAAACTCTTCTCCAGCAAGGAGAAACCAAGGGAACCAAGCTTTTTTTGGGCAAGCATGTCACAAAATCTGAAACAATGCTTAAGTGTGCTTGGTACAATTACCTGTACATATCCTCCTATATTTCACAAAAACTAGGAAATCTATGGCCAAGCAGCAGTGGAGTGTGGTCAAGATGGTAAAGGTTATTAATGAAGAACACCACACAAGCTAGGAGCGTTTACAACAGTTTGTTTTTGCCTGATCCTTCTAGGAAGGGCAGGATTCCACCTCTTCCTCATCTTTCTACTCCCATTGAGTTAAATGAGTATAATCTACTTTTGCACTTTGAGCTTAGTTTGCACCAATTGAGGTAAATGGAGGGTGACGTGGGAAAAGTTCCTACTTCTATAAAAGTGTTTACGGGGAGGTCTAAACAAGACCTTGAAAATTAATTTGGAGAGTGTTGATAGTGTACTCTAAGAATAATTTACAAAGAGAGGAGGATAATTTCAAATGGATAGATCTTTATACTCTGAATGGTGCAGCAGAAGCCAACAATTCATTGTTGTGTACCTTCAAGTTGTTTCACCGTATGGTAACTCTAAGGAGAAGCTATCACAGGGTTTTGTGGGGCTAAGAGTATGTGATTTGCTGAAGGCCACCCAGTAGGTTTCCATGGCTGAGAGAGAAATCAAACTCTGATTTTCAAAGTCATCATCCAATTTTAATTTCACTGCCCTGTGAAAGGCCTGAATACAAGCACCAGATCCTGTCTGATCTTGAATGCTAAACAGGATCAGCCCTGATTAGTAAAAGCTTCCCTCCATATCAACAGATTCTTCATCCAGGGATCCAACCATCCATGGCTTGAAAATATTCCAAAAAGATATAAATTCCAAAAGGAAACCTTGGTTTTGCTATTTTATATAATGGACACCATTTTACTATACCATTTATAGATTTCGTTATCCAGAGTGGGTCCTGGAACCAAACCCCAGCAGATACCAAGGGTCCACTGTAACTGAATGGGAGACCACCAAGAAATACCAGGTGCTGTAGGCTATGTTTCAGAGGAAGAAACTAGCAAAACCACCTCTGATGATTCCTTGCCTAAGAAAACCCTGTGTAATTCAGGGGGTTGCCATATGTCTGCTTGAAGGCACGCACACATACACACGCATTAACTTGACCCAGACCTTGATGGAAAGGAACTCAGCTTCAGTGAATTGCTTAGTTCTTGACCTTTTCAAAGCAAGTCTGCCAGGAAATGATCTCTTCCTTCTACACTGCACTGCTGTCTTACCTTTCATTAGGCAAAACTCATCAATTCCCTGCCACCACCACTTTTCTGTGGATTGCTCCTGTTTGCCACTGTGGCTTGTAGTTGCCAGAGGCAGCTGCAGCTTAAGAGTGAGGAAGGAGCAGCTTCAAAAAGACAATGCACAGAACAGGGATGGAGCTAGACAGCCTAGCTGTGTTCAAAGCCCCAAGGCAGAGACGTTCTGGCAGCAAAAGCAAAGGAGTCATTGCAGTGTATAAGAGCAGCAGATAGTATGTGGCTGTGACAGTTGGGAGCTGGAAGGTTAATACAAAAACCTTCATCTTTGGATGTAGGAACTAGCATGTAGTGTGGCTGTGTGCTGCACAGACTTTTACCCAGAAGGGTAGAATAATGATTTCTATCCTGGTTTCTATGGCCTCTGTGTGGTGTCATTCGGAAGAATGGGACCTAAGCAGTGATGTCTCTTCAGGTATACACTGAGGCTTGTGGTGGTGGGCATTACATTGTTGTGTGCTTTAAAGTTATTTCCAACTCGTGGTGACTCTAAGGCAAACCTATCAAGGGTTTTCTTGGTAAGATTTGTTCAGAGGAGGTTTGCCATATGATCTTGACACGTGTGACATGCTCAAGGTCACCCAGTGGGTTTCATGGCTGAGCTGGGAATCGAATCCTGCTCTCCATAGTCATAGTCCAGCACCCAAACCACTGCATCATATTGGCTCTCAATTATAATACATGCACTTTCCCTTAGAAAGAGTCACTTTGGAAGTTGGAGTCTTTTCCCCCATGACTGTTCTCTGTGAAGTAACTCCTTGTGTCTTCCTTATTTACCAGATGTTGAGCAATGTATAAAAGGGTTTGCCTTTTCTGAATAAGAGCGGGCTCCAAGATATGATCTCCTAAGTGCTCTAGAAATAAAGAAATGCAGCCTTTGGCTCCTCCAGAAATCCCAGACTATCCTACCCTTGATCAGGAAAAGGAAAGGAAAGAATTGCCTCTCCTGGAAACATCCAAAACAGAAATTCACATTTTACCTAGGTTGCACCCTCTCCTGCTCTGTTTAATGTCAAAACTCCCACCTGTTTTTCCAAACTAGAAGTTCTGATTTCTTCCTGTCTTGTTTTATTTTGCATGGTTGGCAGTCCAGGCATAGGCCCCCAGACCTTGTAGCTGCTCACCCCTGGTTTAGATGCTCTTCATGCCATCTCCCAGTCAGTAAAACCAGGGGTGCCCAAATGTTTGCTGCTTTCATAGCTAGCCAATGTTCATGATTAGAAATCCAGAAAACAGTGATACCTTTACTGGCTAACCAGAATGCACAAAATAGATTATGCAAGCTTTCAATATTCTCTCAGGCCATACCAGCTTCGCTGAGAACAACTGTAACATCATCTTGACAGAATGTAAGCCTATGACACCACCATCATAATTTTTCTTTCTTTCTTCTGTTTAATATCTCTACCTGATAAAGATGCCAGTGGAGCTTTGAAAGCTTGCATCACATATCTTGTGCATTTTGGTTGGTCAATAAAGGTATTGCTGTTTTGTAAACTTTGGATGTTATTCTACTTTGCGACCCCTGGATATATATATATTCTACATGATTAGAGTTACTCTGCCCCCCTACCCAAATTGGGGTGTTCTTAACACCTTGAAGCTCAGTGTGGGATTGAGAATTCTTCCCTGCCCCATTTTCAGATTTGAGGTGAATCGGGGAGTCTGTCCCCCATTGTGCTGAATTTCAAAGGCATTTGAAGTGCTTCATACGGGCAACAGAACTGTAGGGACAATCGTGTTTCCTAAAGGATACAGGGACATTTTGGGTGGCAAACAAATGTGTAAATTGCTCAGTAAAATTATTTTGAGGTTTCATTATGCTGAATTTGGAGGAAGAAAGGGCAGTGTGACCAGTTGATTTACTAAGTGGGCATCTCTCTCTGTGCCTTTTGATCAGCTAATGAATAAACGCAACCTATCAAGCTGTCATTTTTATGGATTTTTGCAAATAATTCTTTCAGAAACAAGAAAATTAATATCCCTCCAGGGATGGCCTGGACTCTTTGACCTTGCTAAGCTATTGAAAATCACGGCCACAGAATTCAGAGGGTTTTCTCTCTCCTCCTCTCAGCTGTGAAGTATCTCTGGCCTTCTGATAATGTCACTTACTCACTAGAGATTTCAGTGGGAAAAGGAATGGCTTTCTGTCATATTTCCCAGTCAAAATACACCGGGTGTCTTTTGATCTTTCCAGACATGCTCATTGTAACAAAAGATACTTGGCAGGAAATGCAATAGAAATTGAATTTTGTCATTTATGTGTGTTCACTCACAAGTGTGTTGGTTTGTTTTAGAAGTTCTAAAGCAAAATGTTATGCAATGAAACGAGGTAATATTGTCAGGAAAGAAATGAATTATTCGCTTTACAAAGTCTTCTTCTCGAATTTACACAAAGATCCAAATGGATTTACTAGCCATATCAATCCTATGCAATGAGAAACATGGAACAATAAGCCAGGACTGCTTGGGCCAGGTAGTCAGGATGTTGCATGTTTTCCTGTCACATAGTCGTCTTACAGTGCAAATATACCCACTTTTACTTAGAAGTACATTCCACTGGATCAGTGAGACAAGGAACTGTGATGGGGAAGGAACCTTTCACTAGCATGATATATACCACATGCTATTTTCCTCATTTTAATATGGCTTCCAACTCTTTCTTTCAGTTGACATGGATGATGAAGATGGCCGATGCTTGTTAGATGTAATTTGGTAAGTATTTGCCCTTGACAAGAATAGTGTGTCCTTATTATTTTCTCTTCTCTGTTGTGGCTGCATATTTTCAAAATATCAAATGCTATAATTTTCATCAGTGCTCAATTTAAATTCTGTGAACTCCCCTCTATAATCATTAACTGTGGCTGCCGTTGTTATATGCCTGTGGATAACGCAGGTTGGCATAGCAGCAGGAATGGGTATCATGCAGCCCTCCAGATGTTGTTGGACTGCAAGTCCTAGCAGTCCTAGTCCACTTAGTCAGTTAAGAGGAATGGTTGGAGTTAACAGCCCAGTAACATCTGGAAAGCCACATGATTCCCACCCTGCATAGCAAGTCTCATTAACCAAAATCCACATAGAACAGCTGGAAGACGAATGCCTGTGCATCTTCTAGCAACACTTATAAGCCCCAAGTGTGAAAATATATGCTTTCTAAGAATATGAGAATGCATTACATAGTACTAGACCCATTTCATTTTAGAAACTAAAATTGCCAAGGAATATATTAAGCCTTAAACTTTGCCTCTTCAAGCTGCCGGCAATGTTAGTAATGATTGCTAGGTAAAGTGAAGTTTAAGACTTTTTCTATACACACACATCTTCACATACCAGCAGTCCTAGATCTCTGTGGGTCTAACCCTCACCATCCCTTGAGATATTGGGGGAGGGGGTATGTTTATAGATGTATGTCTGATCTGTTTCTAACCTTTGTATGATTTTTAATCAATTTTATAGTATTTTAATGTGGCATTTTTGAATTGGTTTTGAAACTTTTTGTAAACATTTTTAATTTGCTCTTATGGAAGCTGCCTTGGGTCCCTACTTGGTAAATAAAGTAAAATAAAATAGAAGTTTGATGTGTGTGCATACATAGGTTTACACACATGCACAAAGATGTGTCCTCCCTCAACACCCAACTCATGTTGAGTGCAGCTGAAAACAATTGTGCATCCTCATGTTTAATGTCAAAATGTGGCCTGTGGTAAAGAGTAACTTTACTAGCTATTTCAAGGTAATTCAGAGACCAAGACTAGCACATATTGTCATACATTTAAAAAAACCCCACATAGCGTTTGGTTTGTCTGAAGAAGTCGTTTTTATCTATTCTACAAGACAAAGAAAAAACATTTTGTGTGCATATGTATGTACATATTTATATAAATATTTGTGTTACTCTTTTCCATCAAAATGCTAATAAATAAGTGCTGGACACAAATGTAGCTGCTAAGTGAATTGTAGTCATCCTCTATTGGTCAGTTTTAAAAATCAAGGGGATACTAGAAACATTAAGTCTGCAACTCGTCCATTAAAGCATTCCTTGTGTTGCTTTCCCCCCCAGCGATCCTCAGGCCTTGAACGATTTTTTACATGGATCTGAAAAGGTGAGGTGTTGCTCTTGCATGTATTTCTATAAATGCTTAAGTTGCTGCATGCTTAATTAACAAATCAAAATGCCTCCTTGAATTGCTTTTGGCTTCTATGCTTACAAAGAGAGAAGTGACACAGAGAACAGAGGTGGTACCAATCCTAGAAATGATGACCTGTGAAGACTATCCTGCCATTCTTTTTCTCAAGGGAACATGGAACATTGGCAAATAAAAGCAGTCATAAAACTACTTAGTAGTTACATATGATAAATTACTTTCTTTTTAAAAAGACAGAAAAAAACAAAAGTGTTTTTTCTTTTACAATTGGGAATGTATTGATAGCTCCTGGAAAGAAATCAAGCCACTGAGAGGAAGTGATCTTGTGGCTTGGTCTGCAGATACAGGAAAACTTGCAAGATTTAATTTGGAGGCTTGTACCTCCAGGAATCCCTCAGTCAATATGGCCCCTGACCATGCTGGTTGAGGAGAGATCTGCAGAATGGTTGTCTAAGTAATATCTCTAAGTTCTGGAAAATGATGCCATTTGGTCTCCATTTCACATTAACCTGATTCCCTGAACACTGTCAACCTTAAATTTACATTCACATACAGTAATTTGAATCTTTTTGGTTACAGATTGACAGTGATGATCTCCTGGACAACACAGGAGATGCAGCCAGTGCCTTCTTTGAGGGTGCTGGGGTATGTATTTTTCACCTCATTTTTGAAGTACAGTTTATATTCCTCTTTGCATCATCATGTCCTTTCTTTGCAAACACATCATTTTTGTAGTGCATGATGAAGGATGCAAGGTTACATCCCCATGATGGCAAGCAGGCATGATAAGGAAGGAAAAGACATAGGAAGGCATATGTGTGCCATTAACAATTTAGCATCTTTGTTTAATATGGTTTTAAAAAACTGCAGAAAGTCACTAAACATTGTGACAGCCTACTTCTAGACTCTTGTGTGTGATACAGTTGTTTGGAACAGTGTGTGCATAAAGTTTGGTTATAAACAGGTAGGCAGAGCAAAGGCAAAATTGATAGGAGTGGAAACCTCATTTCTCTCATGTCATTGGGGGGGGGGATCAATCTGTACCTATATCTACATTTGATTCTGGGCCTGGCATTTGTAGCTATGCTATAGTAAAACAAACAAGTTAATTTAAAAGCATATTGTACTCTAACCACTTTTATAGAAAGTATGGAGACTCAAGTGTCAGAGGTAGGGAAACAGTGCAGTCAGAGTTCACCATAGACTGTTCACAGACCTGTTAATCAATTCCCTGCATGATCTTCCATAATGATTTGATTTCATTCACACAGTTACTAATACTGGGATACAATGAAAGGTGGTGGTGCAGAGCTGTGATTTCTATGACCAACTCATGTTCATTTTGAACCATTCATTTGGAGCTTTAGCTGTCTTTGGATGTTTCATTTGCTGTCCTTTTCCATCCCGGTGCTTTGTTCTGTTTGGTGGGGAGGGCCTGATCACGGTGATCAGCTTAGTAAAGGTTCGGGGGTTGTGAAAGCCTGGGAAAGATTTCTCTTAGAATGAGGTCAGTAACTTCCATTTGTGTGCCTTGGGAACCTAGATAGTGAAGTGCTTTTGTCTTGTACCAGATGTTTTCTTGTGAGGCATGATATAAGACAGAAAATGCTTAACCACTCTTAGTCCAAATGAAGTTGCAGTCAGAAGTGCATTGTAATGATGTATGTTCAGGGCTGGATGAGGAAGAATCATGACTGAATTTCCTGACTTCTTTTTCTTTGCCTAAAAGCACCAAGGGAAGGGGAGCTAATTCGGATTAGGACCGTGTCCCTGGAGGCGATGGGGTTTTTAACTCTTTGCCATTTTTTCAACTTAAATTGTCTCCCTCCAGCTAATGTTTGTATTGACTTATTCCTCTTCCTATGATTCAAAGCAGCCATGGTGAGGGTGAGGCCAATGGAAATGAGGAAAAGGAAACAAACTTTGATTTCTCCCTAATAAAATGATGGAGTCTTCAGAAAACAAGTGCATTACATAAATAGCAGTGTTGTTTAAAATATTTGCATGCACACTCTTGGCCAGCTAGATACAGAGTAGATGAAGGATCCTGTTTGGTAGCATCCAATAGAAATATAAATCTGCTGAACACAAGACAATCCAAAAATTCTGTTTTGTTCATATCAGAGAGATGCTTACTTTTCTCCCTCTATGCTTCCTCTTCATTCTTCTTCAGCTGCACGTACAGGAATCCTCTGGCAATCATTTGAACCCTGAGCAGAGCCAGCCCACAACAAGTGTTGACTTAGACTTCTTGGAAGATGACATCCTGGGATCGCCTTCTGGGAGCGGGAGCAACCTGCAGAACTCAGACCAGCCCTGTGACATTCTCCAGCAGAGCCTGCAAGAGGCAAACATTACCGAGCAGACCCTGGAAGCAGAGGCAGAGCTGGACCTGGGGTCTTTCCAGCTCCCTACGCTACAGCCAGTGGTCCATACTGCCTCTGATGGCACTCCGCAGATTTTTTCCAGTGGGGCTGACCTCATTGGACTTCAGCAGCCTGCAGTGTTGACCCATCAGGCACTGGTGCAGCAATCAGTAGGGGCTGATGTGGTCAACAAGGCCATCAGTGTGCAGCCTTTTCTCCAGCAAGTGGGCTTGGGAAATGTCACCATCCAGCCAATATCCAACCTACAAGGGTTACCCAATGGGAGCCCCAGTGGAGCACTGGGCATTGGGCAAATTCAGGTGGTGGGCCAGCAAGTCATGGCAATTAACCAGCCTGGTCAGCAGATCATTGCGAAGCAAGTCCAGCCTTCCCAAGTGGCTACTATGCCAGTTGGCAGTTACATCACCCAGACTGCCCCGGAGCAACAGCAGGTCACTCTTGCCTCTGCTGGGGTCTCTCCACAGAATGCTGGGCTTGTCATCCAGAAGAACCTCCCAGCAGTAGCCACAACAACACTGAATGGAAGCTCCATGTTTGGGAGTGTATCTGCCACCCAGGGCTCCCAGCCTCTCACCGTCACATCCAACTTGAGCAGCTCACTAGTGCAAGCTCAAAATGTGATCATTCACCGGACACCCACACCAATTCAGCCCAAGCCTGCTGGAGTCCTCCAGCAGAAGTTGTACCAGATCACGCCCAAACCATTTGGCCCCAACAATGCTACCCTAACGATCCAGAATGAGGCTGCCCTCCAACAGCAGAAAGCCCAGCAGAACTTAACCTTCATGGCCGGCAAAGCAGGGCAGAATGTGGTCCTCTCTGGGTTCCCGCCAGGGCTGCCTGCCAACATGTTCAAGCAGCCCCCGCCACAGCAGCAGGCCCTGAGCAAGCCTATGAGTGTCCATTTGCTGAATCAAGGCAGCAGCATTGTGATCCCAGCGCAGCATGTCCCTCAGGCCATGCTGCAGGGTCAGAACCAGTTCCTTCTCCCAGGACAACTCACTGGCACTTCTGCAGTCCAGATTCCCCAGCAGCTGTCAGCCCTGCAGGCTAACATGGGAGGACAGATTTTAACAACTTCTCATCCTAGTGGTCAAACTCATATCATCACTAGCCAAGGGCCTGGTGGGCAACTAATAACAAACCAAGCACTGCCTGCCCAGATCCTCACCAATCAGAACCTGGCAAGCCAGCTGAACTTGGGGCAGGTCCTGACATCACAGAATGCACATGGGACAGCCCATATTCTTTCTGCTCCTATCCAGCTACAACCAGGGCAGGTTGGCCAGCCAACTCTCTTCCAGATGCCTGTGTCCCTGGCTGGTAGCCTGACAACCCAGAGCCAGCCCAGTGTTGCAGCTTCCCTGGCTGGCAGTGCCATCAATCAGGCTGGCCAGACTGTTATCCAAGGAGTCACCCTGCCCAACCAAGTGGCTATGTTAAATGCCACTGAGAACCTCAACCCAACTGTGACCATCCAAGCACCCCCTAGTGCTAGCAGCCAGAGTCCCAATCTCATTCAACCACAGCCAGCCTCCAATACCAACCTGCTGGCAAGCAGTGACCAGGCAAACATATTAACCGTCCAGCCCAGTTCCCAGCATACTTCTGCTCCTGCTCAGCTTCAGGTGAATGTGCAGCAACAAACTCCACCACCTCAACAGTCAGCGCAACTTCCTGGGACTTCTCAGCCCAGTCCTAACTTGGTGGCATCCAGTCCTGAAAAGATTATTTTGGGCCAGACAGCTGCTGGAACCATTATCTCCCAGGATTCCATGCAGATGTTCCTCCAACAGGCAAGTGAAAAGTTTCCTAATATGATGACTAGTTCTGCTAGGTTGTTTAATTGGCTCTGTCCCTCTTGGTGTATACTCCAGTTTAACATTTACAGTAACAATAAGGAGCCAAGAAAGCTGCATGCACTGACTCCACAGAACCATCAAAACTTCAGTTGTTCATTTTAATAAAAAAAATAAATCTAGACATAATGACAGATGAGGAAGGGACTTTTCAAATATATGCTTAAAGCAGGAAAGAGCCCCCCCCCCCCAAAGTCTGGATGTCTTTCCAATTATTTAAATATATAACTTTTCATGTCCCACACTGTTTGCTCCTCCTTCCTGCCCCCCACACTGACTGTCTCAAGACTTTTGTCTCTGTTTTGCCCCAGAGAGCTCCTGTTCTCTTGCTGTATCACTCTTGGCCAATCTCACCCTTCTGCAAAATCTGCAACCTTCTTAAAGCACCATTTAGATGAAACTTAAGTTGATACATGCCAATTTCCCTAATGTTTATATATCTTAAAATGCGGAAGAGGGGGAATTAAAACATCAAATGGATTGTGGAGCTGAGACAAGATGAGTGTTATGGAAATCAATAGTTGAGTCAGATTTCTCCAGATTGGCTCTCCTGAGCCAGGCAGAAGAGCAGCTGAGGTGTATTTGCCATCCGTGTGGTGTAATTTCATGCATACTTGTACTGTATCTAGAAATTGCATTCTGCAAATGGAACCACAGCCCAGTCTCTGATGTTTAGGCTGTATGGCTACCATTGCAGATCATGAAAAATCTTGCTTTTCAAAAGAAAATTCTGTGAACCTTTTAATTGAAATATTGTTTACGTTGATGTCTTTCACACTAGCCAGTGTGGGAGGGAGACTCTTTAAGACCACATTTTCACATATAATAGTTAGATTATGTTGGTACTACAGGTATTGTATTCTGTGAGATTCATATGTGCATACACAGTAAGCAACAGTGACCAAAAGTGGGTGGTTAAAGTGGGTAGTTAACATAAACATGGTCCATGCTAAATCTCTTGGAAATTTCAGAAGGAACGGAGTCAGCAGCAGCAGCAGCAGTTTTATTCGCCAACCCTGAAAATGCAGCAGGAGAGTACTATGAGCGAATCCACAGTCTCTCCCCACCTGTCCATGCCTCTGCCCATCTACAGCATAGCCACCACCGCACTCAGCACCACAAGCAGTGTCCCAGCCTCGGTGATAGTCAGCAGCAGCGTAGGCGCAGTCCTGCAGCCGCCTGCCAGCCGAGAGCTGAGCCAGAACCACAACCTGCCACCGGTGGAGTCCAAAATACCTCAGTTCTCAGCTGGCCCTTCCCAGCAGGCACTGGCTTGCCAGGTAGCCCTTACCTGTTTGCAGATCCACAAAGTTGCCTTGCTTTGGCCTGTTCTCCTGCCTTACACCCTCCTGTCTAACACGTCTGGGCATTTTTTCTTAGTTTTCCCCTTCAGCTTCTTGCTTTCTTCTGCACCTTCTCTGTGCAGACCACAAAGAAAGAGAAATGTTAGCATCTCATTTAGGCTTGTGCTTGCAAGCATTCTCCCACAGTTCAAAACAAAGGCTAGGAGGCTTGGGTGTTGGTGGTGATAGGATTTTTAAAGATAGCAATGGAAGTCTCCCCCTTGTGGAAACATTTGAATAAGACAAGTGGGCAAACAGACCAACCAGGAGGTATATTGACATTCCTGCTCTCTTACAGGAAGATTTAGCTTCTTGTACTGTTAAGATGAGCAACAAATAAAGGTGAAAATTTGCATAGGTCATAGAAGGATAATTTAGTTCCTAGAGAGCTTTACAAGCCTCTCTAATGATACCCAGTTTGAGAATGGAGAGAAAACTGAAAGATAGTGGTGACAATGACTGTTTATACAGTCCCATCAAGGTATGAGTCATTTGAAAGCGTACATTGAGACAGTTGACCCTCCACAGAGGAGGTTACAGTCCAAAGATGGGCATAACACATATGAGCCAACTTAACCAGGAAGCTTCCAGACATGAAACAGAAGCAGGTGAGTTATAGCTATCAGCACAGCTTGGTAGGAACAACTCATTAATTGTTGTGGGTACACACACACACACACACACACACACACAGCTACACATACACAATCCAGAAATGGGCATAAATCCCCTGCTCCCTTGTTTTTATCAGCCAAAGTGCTGTATCGTCTTCCTTCTCTTCCTGGATCCTGTTGCCAGTCTGTGGCCCTCGCCTGTTTGTCTCTTCTCCCTGTTGCTGCTCTTGCTTGCTTCCTTTTTGATCCTCACTAACCCTGGGAAGTCTGGTGGAGTTGCTGCTGCCTTCTGTTGCTTTTCTTCCCGTCTTCTCTGTTCCCTTAGAGTTGCACATTGCACATGTGGTATGTTTCTATCTCTTGTCAGAATGCACATCTCTATCCTCGCTGTATATCTTGGGTGGGGTGGGAGGTGGGGGCTGGGGATGAATAGCTTGAGTCTCTCTGTGTGATATATGCATGTTCAAAATGTTGTATGAACTGGCAGAGGCCTTTCTACAGTGTGGGGATGGTGTAGCTAAGGCATGGTGCCAGGATTCAGGACTCAGGCTTCTTGAGGAAAGATGCTGTGTAACGATTTTGTGAAAATAGAGTAATGACCAAGTATGTTTTCTGTAAGTACATATTTTCTATTCTCAGATGGAAAACACTCTTAGAAGACAATAGTTAACTATTGGAAAAATATAGAATTTTAGGATTTACTGTTTGTAAAATGTTGGTGCATTTTGTGCACTTTTTTACAGCATTTCCTTGCCAAAAAAAACCCCAGAGAAACTTTTGAAATTGTTTTGTTTTCATAATAAAACAACTATGCCCATCTTTAACAGTCATGTGAGAATAGGGAATTGAGTAACAAAAGTAGTGTTGGAGGTGAATTTCAATTTTAAGTTGATTTCAGTAGCATCTAGGAAAGTTTTTTGCCTAGGACAATGTTGAAAGGAAGTGTGTGTTCATGTGGGCATTAGAAGGATCCTTTCCCTTCTCCCAGTTCACCAGAATAATAGCAGAAATCATCTTCTTCCTCTCATCCCTGGTACCTTGCTTCAGAAGAATTATATTATATAATGAGTTAATCTCCAGTGGTACCATCCTCCAACATCTGATTTTGGGAATAAGCTGCCGCTTAAGCCAGTGGGAGAGGTAGAGGAAGGGAGCAGTTTGAGTCACACTCAATAGGATAACCTTTCAGAGTTGGTTTCAACGTTTTTGTTGTTATTTTCACCTTAATTAAAAACAAGCTCTTGCCAAAAAGCTGAAGCAGTGAAATAAATTTGGCAGATACCCCCTAAGTATTCTGGTTGGATGACATATAGATTTGACAGTCTGCTCCTGAAATCTTCTCCTTTTGACTCAGGGTCAACTGTGTGAACCGAAGAGAAGGGAAGAACAAGCAGCCTCAAGCTGGCAATTGTGAGCTTTTGGACTCCATAATTCTTGTCAGCTTCTGTTGGGTTCTGGTGCCTAGGGACATCAGAGTGTTTTCATGAGCAACTTCTAACCCAATTTTCCTCTTTCCCTTTTCTTCCTTTTCTCCCACCTCCATCCCCAATGGTCCTCTTTCAGTTGCCTTCAGGGCAACAGAAACTCCCTGGAGCTTCCCCATCCCATTCACTACCTCATCCCTCCATGGGGGAGAGCCCCCAGCTCCAGCCCACACACCTCTCGCAGATGCAGTCTCCACACCAATCCCGTCCTCCCTCGCAGCCTCAGCCTCTTTCCCGGCCCCCTTCCCGGCCTCACTCGAGGCCTCCTTCCCAACCTCAGACATTGTCCCGGCCTCCTTCTGAGCCCTTGTCACGGTCCTGCACCCCTCAGACTCAGATGCAGAACTTGTATGTGATCCAGAATCAAATCGCTTCTTCCCCTCATGGCCCCAACCAACACCCCCTTCGGCCCCCCTCACAGCCTCAGGTATCATTCCAAGCACCACAGGCCCAGCCGGAGGGGCAGCCTCAGTTGGCCACACCACCACATCTTCAGCTACAGGTTCAGCTTGCCCCCCAACTTCAGCCCCAGGTCGAGACCCAAGTGCAAGCTCGGCTCCAATCCCAAATTCAGGCTTCGTCGGAGGTTCAGCACTCCCATTCCCCTCATTTCCAGCTTCAGTTCTCTGCCCAGGGCTCCATCAGGCCTCCCACACCGACCCAGACGCTTCATCTCACCGCAGAACAACAGAGGAGTTTCCAGATGGTCCCAAATCAGTTTCAGGCGCTCTCTGCAATTCCAGCTTCTATACCTCAGCAGAAGCAGCTCACAGACCGCTTTCAGCAGGTAGAACACGCATTTTGAATTAAAAAAAGAGCTTGCTAGGATAGGCGAATCACTAAACTATAATAATGCCATATTTTTTCTTCCTACGTTTTCCTTATCCCCACCCCCTCCAAAAACTCAAGAGGGACTCCGCTTAACTGGAACATGTCCTTCCTTATTCCAAATACATAGAGTGAACAAGGTTTATTTAAAGCATCACAACCAGTTGCTGAAGCTAAATGACCCATGTTTATGCCACTTAACATATACTGATTTTTGCCACTAGGAGGCCAGGAATTCCCTGTCTTAATGAAAATCTAGCCAAAGTTATCTTTGATTGCTGCACTAATTGAATACAGAAAGCAAATGTAGGAATCCAGCACTTACCTAGCTATGCTGGTTGAAGCTTTTGGGAACTTCACTTCCCCAACATCATCTTCTGGAAAGTCCTATGATTCCCACTTATATTCTCTATCAAAAAATATCATGTAGCAGTTTGCAACAGCAATGCCAGTGGGTTCCAGGGCTTTGTCTGGGTGAACCCTAATTCATGCTAGAACTGGAAGGCACTGGTACCTGGCTGTCCTGACATTCTCTGTCTTATTTTTTAAAAATCTCATCTAGGTACCCCAGGGGATTATCCTGCAAACGAAACAGCCAACCTCCACTAGCCAAGCGCCACCTGTGCTGAGCCAGTTCAGCAGCCAATCCTCTTCGGTCCTGGTTAGCAGCCAAGGACAGCAGCAGATCACAGTGACGACAACTCAGGCGCCACCCATTCCTAGCCATGCGCCTGTCTCCACTGCAGTTCAGCCTTCCAGTGCTGGTTCTAGCAAGGCAGCCCCAGTGCTTGAAAAGGGGCAAGTACAACGAGAGAGAGGAGGAAGCGGCGGTGGTGGTGGAGGAGGAAGTGGAGGCCAACCTGCCCAACCAACAGCACACCTCCAGCAGCAAACACCCGTGTTGGTCAAATCAGTTTCAGTCTGTAAGTTGATCAATCTCTCCCTGGTATGCTTTGGTGGCAGTGTGTTTGAGAACTCATTCTCTTTTTGATCCATGAGTTTGTGTGTATCTGCTTCTTCATTCAGACAACAGGAAAGGAAGGGTTTCTTTCCTTCTGCTGCAACCACTCCTCTAACTCCTCCTGTGACCACCCAGAAGTGGTCAGGGGTCCTGTAATATGTCAGTGATGTTGAGTTTGAATAGAAAAGTTACCACCTTGTAGCCATTGGGGCTTCATTGTTCCAAGCTCAGAAGCACCTCATCATTATTAGGACCTGTTCAGGGTTTTTCCAGCTTGGGATGGTGGGACGAGATATTGGCTGGCATTTTCTTGATGGTTTACACTGATATAACAATTTATTACTTGGGCATAAGGCACATTTTGGTGTGCTATGTTGCAGTGGCAGGGGATGGTTGAGAATTTATTGTGGTACCAGAGCTCTCTATCAGAGAGAGCTAAAAGTCTCACAAAACTACACAGTTCCCAGAATTCCTTAGCATTGAGCCAGGGCAGTTAAAGCTGTCTCAAACCGGATTATTTCTACAGTGTGTTTTGGACCTATATCTCTTTTTAGAAGCTCTAAAATATGTGTCTTTATGTCTTTTTCTGTAATCTGATTTGTTTGTGTCTCCCCCCATCCCTGCTTCCCAATTCTCTAGCTGTTTCTACTGCAGCCCCTGCAGACAGCAAAACATTTTCCAGCAGCTCCACAACTATATCTGGAGGCAAAGCAATCCCAGGCCAAGGAAAACCTGCAGTTCCTCTCACTATACAGCAGCCAGTTCAGGTGGGATTGCTAGTACAGGTTTTTTTGTAATAAAATGTAACCATGCCGTTGTTATCAGATTTTTTTTAGCACTATTGCTATCGTTCTTGCTGAACCATCATCCTGAATCAGAAGCAACATCATCCTACCCACGAGGTTCATTGTCTATAACTGCTTTGTGAGTTATCAGTGTTGGAGTTAGAACCATGCATACACACCTGCCACTTTGAGGAGGTATAGTTCTCATATGTGACCTATACCACTTCAAAACTGTATGGCTCAATTTGATTCTTGGGGACAGGGCAGCTGCATTTCAGAGTGAGTTGGAAGATGCCTGTTGTATAGTTCAAAATCACTGTGCCCTCTTATGGCATAAAGAGAAAACAGCGAGCTGTCCATATTAATATAAATTAAGCCAATGCCAGGAGAGGTTTTTATTCATCCTGAGGTCAATGTACTTAAAGCAATTTAAAACAGAGAACAGAGTGAGGCAAAGCTCCCATTCTCTTTTTCAACATGCAGATGTACATTCCTTCATTATTTATTTTTCTATTTTTGGCTGATTACATTTGACCTATAAAGCAGATTGGTGTAATTCATCTGTAGTCAGCATTTAGTGTCTGATCTATGTTCTTCACATGTTGTCTCTTAGAAAGATAGTTTTGTTAAAAGTGTAGAGGTACACAAAGTACTTTATTAAAGAACTTCTGTCTGAGAAGCCTCTAAATTGCCAGTGGTGTAGTTTTGCCATTGCTGGTTCAGGCTGAATGGGCAGGATATTCTGAAGGCAGTCAGGCCCATTTTGAATTCTGTATGCTGAGCACACTTCTAGCAACTCAGTCAGAATGGGGAAAGGTGTTCCCGTGCTCTCAGCTAATACTGTGAACATGCCTTCATTCATCTTAATTACTGGTTAATTAATTAAACTCATTATAATGTAAGCAGCAGTTTATAAAGGCACTAGTGATCCATGTAGGTAGTAAAGTTTTACCACTGCAGCACCAAAGAATCCAGATAAGATTCATTTCCATCTCCATGGGAGGTAGCAATGCCTTGGCATTTGGTTTCTTGCTGTCTGTGTTGCTAATAGCTTGCTTAGTGTATTGGTTTTT
This sequence comes from Sceloporus undulatus, assembly GCF_019175285.1. Classification (NCBI taxonomy): domain Eukaryota; kingdom Metazoa; phylum Chordata; class Lepidosauria; order Squamata; family Phrynosomatidae; genus Sceloporus; species Sceloporus undulatus. The sequence continues at coordinate 335,866 of NW_024802945.1, forward strand.
CATTTATTCCAATCCATGTAGTTTAAAGCTTCCTCCTTGCTACTTTAGCAGGCTAAGCCTGGAGTAATTAGCTCTGTGTCAGGCCTGAATCTGGGGAAAAGTCCACTTCAGCTCCAAGTGGTTGGAAAGAGTTTGCCACAACTCATGCCTTCAGCACCTGCCCAAATCCAGCAGCAGGTGAGGAGAAACACAATATGTCACTTTTTATGGGTCCCTTAATGACTTCTTTAACATGCTTTTACCTTGGCACATTGATTTAAGAGATCCAGATTCGACTCCTCAGAAATTCACCAGATGAGCTTGGGATGGTGATTCTCTGTCTTTTAGCCTTTCCTACCACACAGGATTATTGTGAGGTTAAAGTGGGGAGGAAGAAAAGCCATGTGTCTTTCCCTTGGACTTAATCGAAGAAAGCTGGATATAAATGTAGCTCATAAATAAAGTGATACATTTATCTTAATTTCCCAGCACCATCCTTCCAGCCCTGGCCTGCTCCCTTTTTCAGATAGAAATTGAAATGTGTTTTTCTATGTGGTCTCCAGTTCAATTATTGCACCTTTGTTCTTATGTTTCCTTTCATAATCAGTATGATAGCAAGCTTGGTAGCCTGAAGAAACCAGCCCCGATGCTACAGCCCAGCAAGGAAGCTTGGTAAGTCCCTGATGAAAAGACATCCAAAGATCATGCAATTATAGAAAGAGAAGCACAGTACTGGAATGATGTTAATCAAAGCTTGCCCTACTGAATTTCCTATGGATAAAGGTCAGGCTCCTAGTCACTGACTGTCCAGTGTGAAACTGCATATACATATCTGGGCTAAAGTAGTGGTATGCCATCCAGAGCTTGAATAGAAGATGGAGATAAAAAGGGTGTCTTGTGGCACCTTTAGGTCAAGAGATTTATTTCAGCTTGAGCTTTCATGGATTACAGTCTCTGTCCTCAGAAAACGAGGTACAGCATTCAGGCCTCAGCTGTACTTGCAGAGGTACATGATTGTTGGAATGGGGTTAGAATTGAATGGGATGCATAAAATAATCAAATTATTAACACTGGCCCTCAACTTTGAAAGGTTATAGTGGGCTTGATATTCTGGGTTAAAACCCCTTTGCATTCTTTCCTGCTGCTTCCTTTAGTTTCTTGGAGCAGCTGCATAAACACCAAGGAGCGGTCCTCCATCCTGATTACAAAACCTCATTTCGGTCATTTGAAGACGCTTTACAGAGGCTCCTACCGTACCACGTTTATCAGGGAGCGCTGCCTTCTCCCCATGACTATCGGAAAGGTGAGTTGATCTGGACTGCATGGCATCCTTTTGGCAATATGGAATCTTCAAATATTTAGCTTAACTGTATTAGGTAATTCAAAGTTTATAGCAGTGGTTCTCAAACGGTGAGTTGAAACCCGCAGGGAGGCACCAGAGTTACTCGGGGGGGGGGTGAGATTTGGAGGCCCTGATCCCAACACCTCCTCTTCCTCTTCTTCCCAAAGCTTTTCTGTCTTGGAGGGGGGGAAGCAAGGAGGGCACTTAGAGGCTCCAATTGAGGGAAGAGGAGAGCTATTTCCTTATAAGATGTTAAAATATGAATATACATGAATGTGTGAATCAAAATATGCACACTAAACAAACAAAATATTTTTATTCATATACTACATCAGGTGCCGGGGTGGCATGGTATCCAGATGTAGATGTAAAGGGGGTTCACAAAGGCATTTAAAGAAGCAGCCAGCAGGGGCTAGTAATTTAAATGTTGGACTGGGACTCTGGGAGATCTGGGTTCAAGCATGCACTTAGCCATGGAAATCCACTGGGTGACTTGGGCAAGTTGTACTCCCTCAGCATAGGGGAACGTAATGAAAAGCACCTTCTAATAGGTCTTGCTGAGAAAGCTCTGTTATAGGCTTGCCTTAGAGTCTCCACAGGCTGGAAATGACTTGAAGGAATACAACACATGCACATTTCCTCTTTACAGGAAGCAAATATATGACCAGCTTTTCTTTCCACCTTCCTCACTCTGCTTTTTTCTAATAGATGAAGAGTTTGAAATGGTGTCAACACAGTTGTTGAGACGCACACAAGCCATGCTGAACAAATATCGCCTACTGCTCTTGGAGGAGTCACGGGTAAGCTTTTTCTTCTTCAGCTGCCTCTTTTTCAGTGTTGCCAACAAGACTCGAAGATATTCCCCAGAATGTTTTACCAAAATCTACACAATTCCCCAATATTTACCAGAATAGTCAGTCAGAATCCCAGGAAAGAAATTAATTAAATTCCCTGGATTCCAGGGAATTCTCCAGAAATTGGCAACACTGCTCTTTTTCTTCTTTCTTGTTTTTAAAGAAAATATCTTCATTAATATTTAATTACTAAAAACAATACCCAATAAAGCATCAATTCAGATACTAGTGAAGAAAATTCAACTAACAACTAATATTAATATTCAACTGCCTCTTTGAACAGGTAATTGTTAATAACTAGTCTAATCTAACCCTGGACTTTGATGAGCTTTCAGCTGACAGGCTCAATGGCCAAGAGGCAATCCAAATGACTTGTGCGTTGTTGTGGTTAACATGGTTCCTTTTGTACTGTGTTAATATCTTTAATTAAAAATCAGCACAAGGCAGCAAACATTTTATGAAAAGAATACTGGGATAGGATTGTTCTTACATTAGACATTTCCACTTTGTTTTAAACAAATCCAAGTTAGGAATGAATGCAAATGATGCCAGTCTGCTTTTATTGACAATACTTGCTTAGTCTGAGCTCTGAGCTTGATACCTGAGATAAATATTTAATTAGGAGATATTAAGTTATTTTCTTTCCTTCTGTTTGTATTATAACTGATGTATTTTTATTTACAAACAGAAGGGGCAGCAGAATGAGTGTATCCTCTACCCTCAGTTGCCTGACAACTTTAATATAGGATTGTTTCATTAATCCTTACCACACATTTATCAGAGTAGAATTTAAAGCATTGTAAAAAAAATATTGCAGTCTTCCAAAGGAGATGGCAAAGGGAAGGAGACTGCAAGAATATATGAATTTGAAAGTAGAGTGTCAAGAAGCTCAGTCTGGTTGTTCTTAAAAGCAAAATCTGCACTTGCTTTGCCTCCACCGGATCCTCACCGTTATTTCCTGCTTTTTTGGCAGAGAGTCAGTCCTTCAGCAGAGATGGTGATGATCGATCGGATGTTCATACAGGAGGAAAAGACCACCTTAGCTCTTGATAAACAATTAGCGAAGGAGAAGCCTGGTAAGAGGGGAGGGGTGTTGCTTTTTAAAATTTGAGTTATGCCTTGAATGTATTATAAACCAAAGAGTGCCCCTGAGCATGTCCGAACAACTTTTCTGTCACTAATGGGTAACCACCATCGGCCTCTGTAGCTGCCATTATGAAGTTAAGGCTTTCCAAAGCAAATAGTTCACTCTGAGGCAGGCTTGACATCTGATCTTCTTGGGAAATAAAATTATTGAGAGTATGAGATACAGAGACAAATGTGGGGTTATCTTAAGCGGATATGATTAAAAGACATAGTCATGTTAGTTGGTTTCAGCATATAGGAGTTCTCTCTGATCCAGCTCAGTAATACATAGATATCTCCAGCTTTGAGGCAAGACAAGCTCTTAAGCCGTAGTTTGGTTTAAGAACTTGGTTTGTTCATCAAGTTACAAGCTCTTTCATATATCTTGTTTCTAAGCTGACATACAATTATTGAAATGCAGCCACCATAGGTAAAAGCGAATGTTTTTTCTCTTCCAGATGAATATGTTTCTTCCTCTTCGCGGTCACAGAGTTTTGCCTCATCTATGGCTCAGGGCTCTCTGCCTAGCAGTGTCACTTCAGCTTCCGAGAACCTGAAGACACCTCCAGTGCAGATGGCAACCCAGATCAACCCCACAAAACTGGTCATCAAGCACAGCGGAGGCTCTCCCTCAGTGACGTGGGCCAAGGCCTCTCCTTCACTGGATGGTGATGAAGATGCCTTGCCTTCCAGGAGCAAGCCACCTATCAAAACCTACGAAGCCCGGAGCCGGATTGGACTGAAACTGAAGATCAAGCAGGAGGCAGGACTTAGCAAAGTGGTTCACAACACTGCCTTGGACCCAGTTCACCAGACGCCACCACCCGTCTGCACAGTGATCAAAACAGTGGACCAGCATTCAACATCCTCAACTGTTGCTGCTGCCACCACCGCTACCACCACCACTGCCACCTCGATGGCGGGGCAAATGAATGGGACAGTTGACCACATCACTGCAGCTCCAACGGAGAAGAAACCTATTGTGACTTACTGCAGGCTTCCTCTTCGGAAGACTTACCGGGAGAATGTGGATGCTTTTGTAGCAGATAAAGCGCCAGATGCCACCCTGAAAGGAAGTACTCCAAAAGCCGACATGGTGCCAAGCACCCTGATCATCAAGCAGGATGGTGGGTCCAGGAGCGTCATTACTTCCCACAAGACTCATGAGAGTTCCTCTGTGTCTGTGGCAGAGAAGGGCAGGCCAGAGGAAAACACCAAACATACTTTCTTCAACCGGAGTGACGCCCGTTCCCTCGTGATGCAGGAAAGCCCTGCCCCTCCCAAGACCGACGATTCAACCAGTGGCCTTATGAAGGAATTAGCAGAGGTTGAAGATGAGTTTTATCACCGGATGATAAAGACCGAGCCGCCTGACCACGGTTCTGCTCCTGAACTCGCATGGGAGGTGCCTCTCCCGCCAGCCAAACGTCGGAAGTCGGAATCTTTTGACGTGGACAATGCCAGCTTCTCCAGTGACAGCCCCCCAGATGACTCACTTAATGAGCATCTACAGAGCGCCATTGACAGCATTCTGAATTTGCAGCAACCTCAGGCTGGGGGCCAGAACACCCGAACACCCTCCTCTTCCTATAACTCCTCCTCTTCCCCTTTCTCCTCCCCTGTCCACCGCACAGACACATACCTTGCCCCCAATCACAATGGCGGCCTTGGAGCAAGGACGTTGAATAGATAACAGAAATGGAAAGTGAGCGGAGACTGTACAAAGCAAGCCAAGGACTGAAGCTGGAGCAGCTTCTGTTGGCTGGAAAATGGTTGGAAGCCAAGGTGCCCCTCCTTAGAGACCCTTAGAGGATGGGGCTGATACCAGAAGGGAAGCGTGAGGGTCTCAGGCGGAGAGGGCAACAAGAATGTCCTACAGAGGCTTCATCCATCCAAGTGTTGATATGATGGGTTTGGGTTGTTGTAAAGTACAAGCTGCGGCTGGATTTACAATACGCTTGTCTCATCACATGCACCGCTAAAAGAAGAAGAGGAAAGTTCAGCAACTGCCAGGCAGGCAGGTGGGAGGGGGTTGGATTGGGGCCGATAGGTAGTGTTGGCTGTGTAATATTTAGATTCTGTAACAAATTGCTAATTTGAATCTCTGAATGATGATAATTGGATTTATTCCCCCCCCCCCCCCGCCTTTCAAAGTCCGCTATTCTGTTGAGAACGTTTTAACAAATCCCGTGCCCAAAGCCAGCAGGGAGGCCAAAGCAATGGGGCAGGGGGACAAGTCCCTGGGAGTTGCCACAAAGGGCAAGTATGTAATTGGTTTTTGTCAGGTTTCTTAAGTTATTTTAAGTATAAACTATCTGCTTTCTTCCCCCCCCCCCCCCCTTTCTTTTAAAAAAAAAAGTAAGTTCTGAACAAAACGCAAGAAAGAGAGGTGAAATGATACAAACACTAACACTTAAAAGCAAATAAAAAACGGTTATGAGTTTATAAATCAACGAGTTGGAAAGAGAGAACCAGTCTCCTTTTGGGTGCGGATGGGGCTGGTTAATATGGCCGTGATGAGCGGAGTAAGGAAGGTTCTGACAAGAGGGTAGCTGTCTCTCCTTCCCTTTTTGACATAAAACAGAGTCAGGCTGACCGTTGCATAAGAGTGGGCTCTAACTGAAATCTCAGTGTTCACATACTGCAGTGTAGGTAGCTGCTCCCCTTGGTAAGGCAGGCAAAGGCAGGTAGACAAGCAGTTTCCTCCTCTCTGTATCTTTGTGTGCTTCCACCTTTTGTATAAGTGACTGTCATGGTATGAATTATTCTTTCTGACCTTTCTTATTTTTAAATACACAGCTTGGCCCTTCTCATACAGCTACTTGCACATGAGTTGTGGGAGAGAATAGGAACCCCTTTGGCGGGATCTGTCAGCTTCTCGCTTTAGTCCGCTGGAGGAGAAGAAAGCAATGCCAGCCACACTGGGTTGAATCAAGACTAAATTAATTCATATCTTAACTTTCCTTGTGGATTTCATTAGTGTGGGGCTAACCTAATCTAGATCCAACCCTCGATCTTCTCCGGAGCCCACTAATACAACTCTGCTGGCCACTGCGAGAAATAAAAAAGATCCATCTTTGCAGTTGCGCAGTTTTGTGCTATTTTCCTGCTAGACCTTTGCAGCTGTGGAAAGTTGTTTTTAAAACGAATTTCACTTTTCTTTCTCTGATTGTCTCTTTTTTTGTTGTGGTCTATAATTTTTCTTTGTTGAGGCCTGGTAAGCCTTATTGCAGTACAACTTGCAGTAAAGAAGTTTGAGTGCTAACAGTAAAGGGGGGCTGTCTACCAATAAGTTTCCCCATGTGTCAGGTATATTGTTTTGTATGAGGACAAAAGAATTCCAGTATCATGGCCATCAAAAAGCCATGTTTCCTAGTCTACATTGGTCTTGTCTCCAAGAGAAAAAATGGATAAAATCTCATGTTAAAATTTGCATCACAGGGGTGACCTGAGATCAAAAATTTGTCCTTGTAACAGCTAATATAAGATGCAGTCTTTGGTTAACAGCAGCCTGGCGGAGTTGAAAATCAATCACACCAGAGACTGATATGTAGAGAGTAGCCTTCAAAACAGTTGTACATGAATCATTCCAAGTCTCTCTCAAATAATGAAGAGTTTCCTTTCCCCCCAGAAGTGTTGACAAGACCCCAGACAGAATCAAGACTAAAGGGTTGCACTCACTGTGGTAATAAAGGTGCTGTTAGGCAGTCCTTCGCCTTTAGGTTCCTCCGCTCCATAGTCCTTCCTCTTCTGCCTCTCTAGCTCCCTTGTCCCTGCCAGACTTTGCATAGCTACTCTCTTGTACCTTTGGAAGTGCCATCTCTCTTTCCTCTTTTTCCTTTATGGCTTAATGGTCCATCACCAGAGACTAGGCAGAGTGGCCCTTGGTGTACTTAGAAGCTTAGAGAACATCTTTCAGCTTGCTTCGTCAAAAAGCAAGGACCTCTTCTATTCCTCCGCAGCTGGTCTGTGTGACAGCGGAAAAGAGAAAACGGGGCAAGCAATGCCTTTTCATCAGGCAGCCTTCTGTTCATGGTAAAATGTGCAATCTTGAGTTAGTGCAGAACTCTTTCGCAAGCAAAGTGGAAGATGCTCCCTTTTTTAAAAGAGCACAAGTGCTTGCTCTTTGAATATTTTTAAGTCGCACATACTCTTACTGCAAGAGAAGCGGCGATGGCAATATTTTTCTGCTTTATATCCCTTTCTCATGGTGGACTGCAGGCCAACATCTGTTAGCAGCAAATCAGGATCATTATTACCCTTTTAGTTTTCAAGTTTTCAGGGCCCTCCATAGAGCACTGCAGATTAGTCGGCATTTCTTCCTCAGTCTTGCTTACAACCCAGTCTTAAAGTGCAATACCAACAGCGCAGATCCAGCCTTGATTCTTAGTCTTTTCAGGCTTCCTCAGTGAGCTCCTCACTGTTTTACAATCTTCCAAACTAACCCATAGATGAAAGATTTAATGCAACAACAACAAAAAGAGCCTGCAAAAGCCCAGACCACCTTTGTCTATATTTTCAGTGCCAAAATGTCCCTTTATGCTATGGGTGAAATTGATTGTAGAGACAAGAAGGGAGCTTGCATTCAAGAAACTTTCAAAGCCAGGCCGTGATGTTCACTTATGCTGTTATTACTTCTTTGTGGAGCAGTTGTGAGGTGAGCTTCTCCCCAAAGATCCTATCTCCCAGAGTGGGAATTCTTCTCTGCCATCAAGAGAATTGATATGAGCATGTAGAAATCCTCCCGTTTTTGCAACAGAGAAGGATTTTCTGCATAACTTAAGAAAGGAAAAGCAAATCTTCCTCCCCGCTCTCAAAAAATGCCTCGAGTCAAAGCCTGCTTCATAGCAACAAGGGTTTTTCCAGTTCAGCCGCTCTGAGCATTGGGTTAAACTGAAGTGGCAATGCCCAGAGCATAGCTGCATTTTTTATGTGTGCCCCATTTTTGTTAGTGTGCCTCCTCTTTTGACAGTGTCTTCTTTCCAAAATAGGCACTCTGCCTGAACTCAAAACAGACTTGTATGCGCTTGCGCACAAGTTAGAAAGCAGCTATAAACAGCTGCAGTGTTCAATAAATGTCTGTTTAGAACTGCCCTGCAACAGCCCCTTTATCTACTAATAACATTGGATATCGTCTTTTGTATTATTCCCATTGCCTTCTTCTTTCTTGTTTTTATTTTTAAGAGAGAGAGAGAGATACCTTTCTTGTTATTACATTCAGATGAAAAGCAGAGCAGCCTACTTTGTTGGATGCCTTTCCACAATATAAACCAAGAGCAAGACTATGGCCAAGTACTGGAAGTCCGACTTTGTCTTTTTGGAATGGTGCTAAATCCTCTGCGTTCATTCATTAGCTATAAATCTTTGGTTTTCTCTCTTCTACTTTCAGAATTCATTCTTTCTTTCTTTATTTTTAATGCTATTACGATTTCAGGGAGGCAGGAATTTACTGCAGCTGCCTTGAGAATTCCTTTGCATTTCTCTTTTCTACATTTGCTTTTCCCCCCCTTTCTCAAGCAGTGCTGAAACAAAACCTCTTTGATATTTGTCTTGAAGATCACTGCCACGGCCAAACTCTGATGATAAATTGTCCTAAGGTTTTGAACTCCAGAGCTTTTTAAACTCCTTTCTTCAGGGAAAATCCACAGAAGCCTGAGCTGAAAGGACCCAGCAACTTTTCTGAATTGTACCTTTAACATATTAAGAAAGCAAGCAATTCTCTTCAGAATATTAACAGCCATTATGTTATACTAGGATTACTCCTCTTAAAAGTTAAAGTTATAGGTATGTTCTTCAATTATTCTCCAAAGGGATGTGGCAGATAGAAAAGTGAAAACAACTGGGTGTCCCTAAACTTGGAATATCCTGAAGCCTCTTTTTTATTCACTTCTCACCCAAATATTAAGCACAAATTAGGTGACGCCTTAATGCAGACGTCCTCAAACTGGCATCCTCTGGCCGGGATGCACTACAACTTCCATAAACCCCAAGCTAGCTAGGAAGTTATGGGAATTGCAGTCTAGTCCATCTGGAGGATGGCAAGTTGAGGAAGCTTGCCTTAACATATCCATCTATTTATTCTGTATTTTCATTCTTAAAAAACAGAGCTCTATATCTTGTCCATAGTTGCAGGAACAGCTTGTACTGAAGCGAGTACTTTTGGGATAACTAGTTTTGAAAGAACAGCCGCTTCTAAATGTACATGATTTGGCAGCCAGGTTATTTGTCCCAGTGCCCAAGGTAGATCTCTTACACCAGTTTCATGGAATTCTGGCTGAGTTTCAGCCATCACTTCATTCTTCTAAGTACATATGGGTATGCGTGCACATACAACACATCTATGTGCACAATTTGCTTCATTGTTTTAACGTTTGTTTGGGTTTTTTAAATGAAGAAAGAATTGGTTTTCCCCGTTCTCCTTTGCTTGTTTGCACCTGCAGGGATTGCCGAACACACAGAGAAATCTCAGTGTGCAAATATTTTGCGCATTGCTCTTCTTGCAAGGCATGTTTGACAGATATTTGCACAGGCATGCAATGGTAGAAAGCTGATCAGGGCCTAGTTTAGAGAAATAAAAGACTGAATTTAGGCCTGCTTTTTTTAAAATAGTATTATTATTCTCTTGCCTTATTATCACTGATATGTTTTGACGAAGGAGAGAGAACTTATAAGTGGAGGTTTCTTGGTTCCATTTTGTTTCACAGACTAGTTTCTAAACATGCAATACATCATGGATGTCCATTATTATTATTATTTTTAATTCTGTCTTATTGTCATTAATTCTGTGGCAATGTCAGGCATCCCCCCCCCCCCCAAATGATAAGAAGTAATGCCCCAAATGCTTCAGTCACGGAACTGGAAAAGCAGAAGATACTGTAAAATTTTGCTCTTGGTCGAAAGCTAATTTTTTTAGCATCATTCCCATCTTCTTTAAACTTTACTGTGTCTTGTGAAGTAGGAATAAGAATTTTGTGTCCTTAAAATGCAGTTTACTGGAGAAGAACGTTTTAGGGGTGTAATTGAACCAAAAGTGAGGTTAAAAGGTCTACATTTCTCTCCCTTTCTCTGTCTTGTTTTGTCTCCGATGGGATGTTTCATTTCCATTCTTACCAATGGTGGAAGCTGCTGAAGAAAATGGTATACCAGAGGCCCCCCAACCCTTGGCTTTTTGTGCTTTGTCGCTCATAAATGTTCAATGCCTCACGTAGATACGCTTATGTCTTTGTCAGAATGTGCATGAGGGGTTTACTGGATCGGGCAGCAGATTCCCTTTTCAAAAATGATCCATTGGGAAAGCCCCCTGTACAGTTCGTATTCATTTCTGACAGGTATTTGGAGCTGTCTCAATGGATTCTCTCTATTATACTGTAAAGAGAAATGGAGATACTGCTTTCCATTTACACATTGTATGGCACACAGTTTAATTGTGCCATTCCTGATTTAGTTTTGGATGAGGCGACATTTTAAATCATCTTTCTTGAGAGAGGAGCAGTTTAGTATGTCCTGAAGTACGTCCCCAATGTTTGCCCCAATTTCCAAGGGCTGCATCCGTGGTGCAGAAATAATCTGGTTTGACGCCACTTTAACTGCCATGGCTCCATGCTAAGGAATTCTGGGGATTTAGAGCTCTGCTCTGGTGTCTCAACAAACAACAATCCCCAGAATTTCCTAGCATGGAGCCATGGCAGTTAAAGTGGGATCACAGCGGATTATTTCTGCAATGCGGATACAGCTAAAATCCTTGTAGAAGGAGTCCAGGACTTGGTCCCACTCTACTGCCCTGATCCAGGATCCTGTATGTACTCTGATGTATCACAGCCTTCCTACACAAACAGGCTTTACCAGCCAGTGGTAAATTTGTTCCCTCCATAAAGTAGAACACAATTCTAGCATCTATGAGAAATTGCCAATGAGTAGAAGGATAACAAGAGGTTCCTCTTTTGGTGTGAAGAGCTGCTGGAGGAACATCCTTCCCAAACAAAGACAACAACCAGATCTGGCTTTGAAGCCACTTGGCTGAAGCCTACGGTGCTCTCCACCTCATAATTCCCTTGTTATGGTTGGGTTCGGGGGAAGAAAAACATACGGTTAGGAAGCAATAAGGGATTTTCTGACTCCCAAGCTGGTGGGGTTTTCTTCTTTTTATATATATAAATATATATATATAAATGTATATGACATTGTTTGGCTTTTTGTTTTGTTTAGTGTCCTTTTATTTTCTTCTAAAAAGTGTGGATTTGGGAATGTCAGCTCATTGGGTTGCCACCTCTTCAGACTGCAAAAACGGTTAAGTTGGGGGAAAACGTTTCCTTCCCAATGAAAGGTTAATCTACATTGGCACTCTTATTATTTTTAACGGGGACATGTATTTAGCACCTGATTCTTTCCAGTATTTTGAAGCATATTTAAAGTGACCATAGGTTTTGTTTTGTTTTGTTTTGTTGTTTTATAAGCACAAAGGTAGAGAGGGGAAATGTCCATCTCTCGAGTGCGTATTTAAATTTACACGGAGTGTTTCTTTTTCTTCTTTAAGGGAGGGTTATTGGAAAAGAGAAGGAAAGAGGCAGAGTGCAGCTCTTGGGAAGCTTCCAACCTGCGCAGTTCAACTCATAGCTCATTTAGAACTTAAAATGGGCGCCATACGAAGGTAAAAAGGCCATTTCCAAAAGTTAAGGAAACCCAGTTAGGTCCTTCTGTATCCTTTGGCTTTCCCAGTAAAAGAAAGCAAAACCTAATACCCCACTTCTTTTAGTATTAAAAAACAAGAAAGTAACCAGGTTTTTTCTTTCCTTCCCCTGCTGGTACCAGTTTGGACTTCATCACAGTTCAGAAAAACAAAATATAGTACTATAAAATAATTTTGTACTGTATTTATTGTGTATAACAATTTTTTAAAAGAATTATGTACATTTAGTACTTCTGTGTAAATTAAATTTGCTCTTCTTTTTTAAAATGGTACAGGAATTGGTTTGGCTTTTCTTGAGAGGAAGGTAAATACGGGGGCTTTGCGAAAGGTTTGGGAAGGGCTTTTTGGAAGAGCGTTATAAAATAATCCAGAGGTGGTCCTGTGATGTGTCAATGCAGAACAACAAGCCTAATAGTCTGCTGAAGTAGAGATGGACCTTTGTGTCGGTGTGTAAAAGTACAGTCAGTGAAAAGGGAACAGTGTCAGTGCTGCAAGAAGAGATTCTTATAACAGGGGTTCATGCCAATAGATTTTATTTCAGAAGTTATTGTATAAAGACTGTCGATTATGTTTGATTACAATCCCTAAACAGACACCAAAATACCTATTTTTAATCAGAGATGCTTGTATGTCAGAATCAAAATAGCTAGCAGTTTTCCCACAATTTTGTATTTCTTTTTTTGCTGGCAGCAAACGTCAGGTTTTTTCCTAACGTAGAACTTGGAAAGAGCTTAATCAATACGGAAACCTTTTACGATAGCCATGAATTATGATCATTCAGTGATTGTTACAATGAGGACGGCTGGATCAGCTCTTCCGAATCAGGATGACTTGATGAGGTCCAGCCACTGAAAGGCAGAAATACAGCCTGGTGAGCTTCCATTTCACATTGGGATTGTGTCAAATTCGGTATCATAACTACTTTCAACTTGGATGAAATGGAAGAAATCACTGAGCAAAATTTAGTCGAAAAGGTAAGACAGCTGCAAAGGTCACCAAGTGTTGAAGGGGAGCTGTGTGTATAGCAGCAAGCTCCTTTGGGCTGGAGAAATCCACTTTGCAGTTTTAAAACTGGCCAGTGAGCTACACTGAAGACTCATGTGAATGCAACTCTCCACACCTGTTCTTGCACTAGCATCTTTGTACACTTTCTCTTATTTGAACAATGAAAGGTATTCATTCCATAGATCAAGGGTGGTAATTGTGTGGCTCTTCAACTGGTCTTGGGCTGAAACTCCCAGAAGTCCTAGCCAGGATAGCCAAAGGCAAGGAATACTGGAAATTGCAGTTCAACAGCTTGTGCTAGTTCCACGGTTCCCACTACTCAGATGAAAACGAAATGCTCATGGATTTTATTTTGGGTTGTTAGTTTAAAACCTGCCAGTTAACCAAAATGCCCCTACTCTGTCCTTTGCCATCTATAGAGGAAAAACATTGCACAGGTTCACCTTGGCTGTTAATGGGTTAATTCCAAAAACAGCTATTAAGGCTGCAGTGGGACTTCACACTCTGGATTGTCTTCTTTTCCTCTTTCATGAGCACATGCACATACTTCACCCCTTTGATGCTCAGCATCAGAATTCGGTATCATAACTACTTTCAACTTGGATGAAATGGAAGAAATCACTGAGCAAAATGTGTTTTTAGTTGTGAGAAGTTGAATCCAACCCCTGTTCCTTACCATGTTTTCAGGCAGGTTCCTAGTATTCCAAGATTTGACCTTTCCTGTTGGAAAGAAACAGGATTTTTATCATGTCAGGCAGGATCTTGAATTGCAAAAAGTGTGCAAATGGTGCATTGGGCTGGCATTTGGACAAAAAAAAAATGGGCTTAAATTTGCACAGTAGTTTATCTCACTGGGTTGCACTGGGCACCTTTCAGCCCATGGCTTGTAGCGGCACAGATGAGGATAAAATTAAACAGTATTTTTAGACAATGCTTTTAACTCCAATTGAGGAAGGAAATGATACAACTAACTGTCATAGTTTGCTGCAGAATCATAGAGTTGTGAGAGACTCCAAAGCAGTGCGCACACACGCACACATGCCAGCTAAATCTTTTGTAAGAGGTGACCAACCAATCTCTGTTTTAAACCCTCACGGAGAATCCAAAACCCTCTGGAGCCATTTCATTATGATAATAAAATGAGAAAGAAGCTATCACTTACGGAAAACACTTTCCAGGAGAACCAGGCAAGTTACAAATTTGTCAAAGTGTATCTGATAGAAACGATTGCTGAATTTCTCCAAAAGAGCCTTGATGGTCTCGTTGTTTAAGTGGAACCCTGTGTAAAAGCAGATTTAGCATTAGCTGCGTTTTGTAGACCTGAATCAATTCTGAAAAATAAACCCACAGGGTTGTTTGCATTAAGATGTTTCAACTAGTAGTTGGTAGCAAAGGGTGGGTGAGTTGAAACCTAACCCCTCCAAATCTTATTTATCCTCTCCTGTCATTCCAGCATTTTGCCCATATTCTAAAGTCTTATTTCTGCACCTCAGGTAGGCTTCAGACCTGTCCCTTCTGATCCAGAATGTAAGCACGATCCCTCCCGCCTTGTAATATATTGTATCAGCAAAGTTCTGTAACTATTTTCCCTCCGTGTTAAAGGTTGAACTTGTGATGCTGCTTGATTGCCACCACCAACCCTTAGTTTTCACTAGTCTATACCTGACTCAGATAACTTTCAGCGCAAACACTAGTATATTTGACTGATGGGCAAAATGTTGTATGGACCAACTGCATTGCTTGTTAGACTCTTCTCCCTTTTCTGACCATTGCTATAGATCTGAGCCCACAGTGATTCTCAAACTTTGGTCTTCCAGGTGTTTTGGACTTCAGCAACCAGAAATCTCAGTCAGCTTGGCCAATGATCAGGTATTCTGGGAGCTGAAGTTCAAAACATCTGGAGGACCAAAGTTTGGGAACCACTGGAATAGCTGCATTTCCTCCAGAAGCTGCATCTGCACTGCAGAATTAATGCAATTTGACACTATTTTACCTGCCATGGCTCAGTGCTAAGGAATCCTGGGATTCATACTTTTGGGGGATATTTAGTCATTTCTGTCAGAGAGCACTGGTGTCACAACAAACTAACAAATCCCAGGATTCCATAGCAATGAACCATGGCAGTTAAAGCAATGCCGAACTGTATTATTTCTGCAGTGCAGATGGAGCCAGAGACTTCTACATTGCAATATCAAACCACCAAAAGGGACAGGCACCTTCTACATATGAGTCTTTGCTCTGTATCAGCACTTCTGTCTCTGCTGTTTTTCTAGGGCTGTTCAATTTCCTGCACTAATTTCTGCTAATTCCAGCTACTGTTTTCCCAAATTTTCATGTTAAGAAACAGTTCTGTTGTATTTAGTGGAAGCAAAGCATGTCAGAAGAATCTTGTAATGATGATTCCTTCCTAACTCCACTTGTAAGAAGGATTTTTTAAATGGTTCCTATACATATAACAACAAGCCTTCATAAAAATCCAGTTCTATAATAAATAGAATAATCCCCTTCACTCCTTTTCACCTGCAGCCTCCAAGGCACCACATATTTCATAGTCATCCATGGTTCCAGAGACATCAGCATCATAGTCTATAAATATGCGCTATGGAATATAAAGGAGAAATTTAGCATCTTGTGACATTATGCACATGGCAAACAGTCCAGAGGGTTGGCTAAAAGGCGTGAGATAGATCAAATCAATGAGTTCAGAGACCCATCCTACTTCTAAACCAATTAAGTAGCCTAAGGGAAGCTATTGCTTTGCCAAGGAGGATCTCTACAGGAGCTTAGGTACTATAAAGAAGCAAGCTTATGGCCTGAGGTTCAAAAACAGCATAGGCTTATGTGTTCTTACATGGACTCCAAAATAAGAGGAGGGCTTGAACTGTCTTCATGAACTGTCAAAATGGGATCACCAAGAATCCTATGTAGTTGAGCCTCTGCTGGAATTATCAATCAGAAGTGTTCTAAATAGCAATAGCAAGTACATTTCTATACTGCTTATCAGTGCACTTAAGATCTCCCTAAGCGGTTTACAAAGTGTAAGCTAGTTGCCCCCAACAATCTGGGTACTCATTTTAGCGACCCTGGAAGGATGCAAGCCTGAGTCAAGCTTGAGCCCTTTCTCTGGTATTGAATTCACAACCTTATGGTTCGTGAGTAAGTGGCTGCAGTATAGGCACTGAACTACTGCGCCACCAGGGCTCTTGGTTAAGCATGAAAAGATATTTAAGCCAGTTGTTGTTGTTAGCTCTCCCAGGAATAATAAAGGCTTCCTGCCCTGCAATCTATCCTAGGCACTCTTATTTGAGAATAAGCTACACTTAACAAATGGAGGGCACTTCTAGGTGCATATCGTGCTTGTAAGAGTTTTCTTCCTTAAGGATGTTGCTGTGATAATGGATGGGGGAAGTAATATGTCCTCCCCCTGCAAGCAGACAAAATAAAGATCAACTTTCCTGCCAATGTTGGAACGTCTCACTTTAAAAACAGTTCCAGGGTCTCTGTTGGTTTAATTAAAATGTTTATGTTATATTTTGTCACTCAAAAAAGAAAAACCTTCTCAAAACAGTTTGCATGCTAGAACAGAGACAAAAATAAAAAATTAGGCAGCAACACCAACTGTGTATGCAATTGGGTGGCCCCTTAACTCCTAGTCCCACAGAGTGTGTAGGAGCAAGAGGCTACCTGTCCTTTCAGCGTCTGGCTTGTACTCACCGCCCATTCATTGATCTTAGCGACGCACTGCATAAAAGCGTCTCGTGTCAGCCTGCCTGTTCCACTCTCCTGTTGTTCATTAAGGAAAAGCAGGTGCTGTTAAGAATGGCGACAGCACACACCGGAGTATAGCCTGCTAATGTGAAAAGGTTTGCCACTTTTATGGGCCACCTTTGTGCCTTTTAAGGCCATGAGCTGCCTAACTCCCACTCTGATTCCCTGGCTGAGTAGGAGCCTCGGAGGTCAGGTTTAGAAAGCTTCAGTGCTGGAAAGGACAGAGCTTTTGTCCTTTTTTAGAAGGACCAATAGAACAGGACAGGGTTGCCTTCCAGATGTTGGACTGCAAGTCCCAGCATTCTTCCCTACTGGTTATGGCTGACTGGATATGCACCGTTCAATAAAAGCTAGTCCAGCTGTCTAAGCCCACCTCCACAGAATAAGTAGCTGTTCAGCTGTTAGTACTACTGTCTGTCTTGCCATCTACTCTTCTGTTGCTCCTGGCTTGACAACTGAACAGTCAACAGGCCTTCCTCTGGGAAGTGGG